>NC_049995.1:6686053-6686119 GCF_000003815.2 Branchiostoma floridae
CCCGGGGGCAAAATCACTAGTGTTTTCGCCCCCCCCGGGGCAGGATCACTAGTGATTTCGCCCCCG
>NC_049995.1:6688024-6705149 GCF_000003815.2 Branchiostoma floridae
GCCGCCCCTCCCGGGGGGAAATCGCTAGTGATATCGCCCCCCCCCCGGGGGCCGAAATCGCTAGGGGATTTCGCCCCCCCCCCCTCCCGGGGCGAAATCGCTAGTTTTTTCGCCCCCCCCCCCTTCCCGGGGCGAAATCGCTAGTGATATACCCCCCCCCCCCTCCCGGGGCGAAATCGCTAGTGATTTGGCCCCCCCTTACCCTCTTGGGAAAAAATCGCTAGGGTTTTCCAGTAATTTGCATCCTTCTAGTGATTTGCATCTCCAATAAACCTATAAGTTACATTACATTTGCTTCGTACAAATCACATCATACCTCCATTAAATATTTTTAGCTCTTGCAGATTTATAGTGTCATCTAGTCTCATTCATTATGCAAATGAAGCTGTAATTGACACGTTTGAGTTAACACGTGTGCAGATACTTTCGTTTAGCTGCATTTTATGATGGCATTTGGTCCTGAATTAAGAAAATGACTTGCGCATTTGCACAATCTATACATAGTGGTGCACAATTAATTTGCACATTGCACTTTAGAATTTTTGTACTTTGACATTAATTATGCAAATCAGAATCTCGTTTTCATAATCATTATCTGATATGTTTCACCTACCTTACCTATTATAACAGCAGAGGAACAGGTGCGCATACCTTTATGGTGATTAGCATATATTAAACAGGTGTGTTTACCTGTATATTGATAATCCTATATTTACCCGTTGGTTTTGAACTGCCCAGAACAGCCCTTGAACAGGTGTGTTTACCTGTATGTTGATTAGCATGTATTTACCTGTTGGTTTCGTTTCAATTCGGATACAGTTGTGTATTGAACACCGGTTAGTATTATCAGCACAGGAACAGGTGTGCTTACCTGTACATGTATGTTGATAAGGATGTATTTAGCTGTTAGTTTTGAACAGCACAATTTGTTTCAACTCATAGACAGGTGTGTATACCTCTGTGCTGATTGGCAAATATTTACTAGTTTTGTTACAACTCAGCAACAGGTGTGTTGATATGCATACGTTGATATACGTTCGTGATGTTAATAAAAGTCACCACAAATTCACGACAAAAATGTATCTGTTTTATTTCAATGCAAAGTGTGCTTGCACCCAACCAGGTAGGATCGGCTTCACAGGTACTGTATCTCATCTTAACATACTAAGGTGTCACGTATATATAGATACCAGGTAACACACTATATACGTTACATCCAAGTACCATATTGTTCCAGGTAGCTCGATTAATATGAAGTAACAAGCTGCAAGTTAAGTATCTTAAGGCTATGTAAAAAAGTAGGTAAATATATATATATATATATATATATATATATATATATATATATATATATATACAAAAGTAGGTAACAAGACAGTGCTAATCATTATCACAGCAATAGGATTAAGATTCAACCGAACACTCTAGAAAACGGGAAGGATATCCCTAGGGGGGGCGAAAACGCTGGGATTGGGGGGGGGGCGAAAACGCCAGAGGGGGGCGAAAACGCTAGCGATCTCGCCCCCCGGGGGGGCGAGATCGCGGGGGGGGCGAGATCGCTGTCACACCGGTACCCAGCCCTAATCACAGCTGTTGAGTCTCACCTCCTATACGGTTTTCGATAGTTGCTCAGCTTAAAGGAACAATTAGAAAAGAGCCCCGGCGATAATAAGTCAAAAAGCACCACCCCACCCAAAGACACTGCTATGGAGGCTAAGTTTCTGAGGTCTAAAATGTCCAAAGCGTACCAACTCTTCGCCAGTCTAATGAGGGTCTGCATGCTCTTTTACGTAAGGCGGCCTATTTTATTTCCCGTAATTCGTAGGGAAAACCATCTTATCTACGTAAATCGTATTATAGCGAGGTGACGAAATTTAGCTTAATTGCCTTCCTTCATTTAGCGTAATACGTAGGGGGTCCTCCTGAATTCAGCGTAAATCGTTGTCAGGACCCCCCATACTGACCCTCTCTAATCTATGATGACTACCTGTCGTTTCACTCCCGTCACCAGTTCGCCATCTATAGGTCAATTTGCTGTATGGCAAGTCGCTTCACTACATTCTAAAAGTCGTTTCGACATTATAAAAAGTGACTTCGATACATCGATAGATAGCATTAGAAACCACCCATTATAATTATCTTTTTACAGAATTCGATCTGTGCAAAATTAAGTGTTGACGCTCAAAGATAAGATACTAGCATAGGATTCGTACAAAATGTACATGCTGTAAACATCTTGAAAGACCATAACAAACTTTCGGTGTAAATACGTACGACTGGTCCCCAGAGTATAACATACCCCCAAGCAACACAGCCAAACATTCCTCATGTTGGATTTCATTTTTACTTTGAATCGAAGTAAATGGTATCAAGGTGTGTGTCATAGTTGATTGAACTTTCCTTTTTTCTTACAAAATTCAATTTTCTTTCGTTTCTTACAAACTCATTGTGTGCAAAGATAAACTGTCAACCGTATCCCCAGACAACACGGCGATAACGTTACAATCCTTATGTTAGAATTTTTTTACTTTGAATCAAAAGAAAATCATGGTATAAAATCTTGTGTCATATGATAGCTGATTACACTTTTGCTGATAAAACTACTTGCATGATATGGTGTCAAGATCGCTTGATATCTGGACAAGGCGCGCCAAACACAACAAGATTATTTCAGCCATGACGAGTAGACAACTACTACTTAAATGCGTTCACTGTAATTAGGCAGGCCTAAATACGTATCCTGTTACCTGTCCTGCCTAGCTAAAACTTGCTAGCCTCTACAAGGCTCCACAGGTCACTGGAAAAATAGTAGAAATATGCCAAATAAGACAATAAGACAGAAAACACGCCAGAGGAGTTAAATGGCAGAGAAGTACGTTTGCGACATAAGTTTCCAGCGACCTGTGGAGCCTGGCAGAGGCCAATAACTTGCCGACTCGAGTCTTTTTTTCTAGTTCGACCACTTGCCTAGGATCCGGACACAAAACGTTCGATCGGACATATGAATGATGAAATCTAAAGCAGATTTCCTTTAGTTTACTCAGATTAAAGCCTTTGAACATTTGAAGTAAGAATATGTTGTAAACATTGTACTTCTTTGTTCAGATTATAGATATACTAGTACTTTTGCTTGTATAAGTCTATCAGACTTTACTTGCTGCACCTCAAAATAGAGGATGAATAATGACGAAGTCTATTGATAAACTATCATTGACCAACCATCTACCAGGAAAACATTATTATCGTATCTTGTTGTTCATACCGGACGATTGACGACAGAGACAAGTGGTCTTCCATCTCGACTTCAGATCGGATGGACTGATATAAACAAAAAATACAAGTACATGTATCCTCAAACATTTTCCCATTGTTAAATTGCATTTGTTGGATCACTATAACAGATATCATTGAAGATTAAAAGATATTTTCTTACTACTGACACAATGCTTTCGGGACCGAAATCAGAAACACAGCATTAATTTTTCTAGGCCTTGTCTTTCCCCTTCCCATTATCCTCACACCCATCACATACCTCAGATTCTGAGAGGAGAAAACCACGTCCACATTCCAGTAATCAGTGATCGGCCTAACCACAAACTCCATGGCCATGGAAGTTTTTTCACGATGCCTGTCGACAATTTCACCACCGTGAAAGCTAACCAACTTTGATAAACAAACAACTAGCGTAAGTCAACCAACTAGATTATGCAAACATGTACAATTTGCACACGTTGCATTTGCACACGTTACATTTGCACACGTTACATTAAGACCACGCTGCCTTGATTTAATGGAGAACATTATTGTAATGTAACTTAATTTGTCAACCATCACTTCCATCTACATTCCAAAAATCATGACGATCCGTCAACCTTTTCTTGAATCATAACTCTCCTTATCCAAAGCAAGCCACCCGTTGGGGGTAATCTACACATCCAAACTCCAGTAATCTGTGATCGGCCGGACCGCAAAGTCCATTGCCATGGAGTTTTTCACGATGCCTGTCGACAATTTCACGGCCGTGAAAGCCAACCAACTATATCAGTATGGTCTTTGATAGACAAACAATCATGCATACTAACTCCTATTTATCCCTTATTATAATAAGTACTTCATTGTGTCAAACATCATTTCTATCGACATTCCAAAAATCATGACAATCCGTCAACCCTTTCTTGAATTATCACTCTCTATCAAGCCATGGGGGATCTACATGCCAAAAATCATAATGGTTCATTCGCAACTAACAGACATACACACGACACAGTCGACGCAACATTACCCTTCCTCAAAGAATTACGTTACAGTGGTCACACAAATACCTAAGATAACATCTCGTACACATTATGTACTACAGTTGCCAGGACAAGCGCTAGGCGGCGCTTCGTTAAACCCAAGAACTGGCCATATTCTATAAATAATTTCCCCTAAAGGAGCCCTCCAAAATTCAACATCACCGTCCTTATAAACCCTCCCATCGCCACTATGACCTTTGACCCTGAGCATCCGCTCTAGTTGTCCTTGTCACATGCTCTCATATTGTCGATATATGGGATGTTTATTTTGCATACAAAGTTCTTTTATCCGCCTTTTATGATCATATTTCTCGTATAGTATTTTGCCAATAAAGTTTTACTTTATTGCCTTAGTAGTGCGCCCATCCTGTTTTTGCTTAGTATTAAGAGGGCCTGTATAAGCCTATTTTGGCCTCTCCCTCTCTTCCGCACGGTTTTTATATATCATTATTTCATACTTCACTTTCTGTATTTTCTTTTAATATACAAATAAACCAAATCAAATCAAAATCAGTCCTTGTAAAAACACTGTGTACTGTCTGGGGTGCAAGTTCAGAACCCCCCTCCGACGCAAAATAACAACCAACAAAATGGGGGCTTTAACAGCTGACGTACTTTACAATGTCAGGGTTACATTTAAGGTCACATTTCCAAGAGAAGAAAGGCAGAGTCGTTAAGTACCTGGTCATATGCTTATTAGGCAATGTGACCTTGATATAACATTTGACATGGCTGGGAATACTCGCTAAGCAGAGGTTCGGCTCTGACTGTTTTTGACGTACGTGTTTTAGCCAATTTTTGCGTCTTTGTGGGTGTTCCATTTTGTCCCGGTTTCTTTATGGACGGCAGACATTAAATAAACGTCGGCAAAAACTTTCCTTAAGCACGTCAAAAACAGCCGAAGCCAAAGAGAGTACGGAAGGAAAGCATTATAGTGTTATGGTGAACAGAGAAGACCCTGTTGGACAGTTCATTATAAGGAAAAATATCATTTGATCCAGCTTATGCTAGACTAAAAAGCTTATTATTATCCGTATTTATAGCTGCGATGTACCAGAGAATTCTCCTTATTAGTGAACAATGGAAACTTAGGGTAGGCTGGAGGATTAAATCCCCAAACATTTAGATCCAAGATCCCACACCACAAATTGCAGGCAAAATATGTACGCCTGCGCCCTATCAAAAAATATTAAACAACAATGAAAATATACCAGCGGTGCCTCTTTCATAGAATAGATGACATAACATAAGGTAAGTGTTATAACATTAGACTCACCAAACCAAAATAAAACAAAGTTTGAGTTTTCTCCGAAAGCTTGGTAAACAATCCACAACAATGGATAGCGTGCTCTGAACAAAACACGATGTTACAACCGTGAACCATGAACATAATGGTTCTGTACATATATAAATACTGTGCACTGATTCACTGAACAGATACGCTTTGGTATAATCGATATAGCATCACAGCCTTCACAGGTGTCCCTTAGTTTTAAACAATTCGTTCGTACGGACGTTTGCAATACGTATACGTAGTTGCACATAGGTCAGCAATTTTTTTTTTTCAGTAGCAGGGAGTATTATATTTTTCACAGGGAGTTATTTCTGTAGCCTTTCCCATTTAACGTGCTATAGGCACCTACTTGAACACGGGGTTTCCATTTTACGTCGCTTCTAGAAGACGAGTGCAGCCCCAACCGAACCGGCATTGAACCAGGGTCTCCCAGTCAGGCCTACGTCACATACATATCCAAACTGGGGCCCGGCCGGATATTTTATAAGAAACGAGGAATTAAAATGTATGCCTAGAAATATACACAAATCATGCCCACAAATCTTATTTTGACATTTTGTGTATTTTGACGTCTTTTATATCATTCCATTCGCTCAGGAAAGCTGCCAGACCTAACCCAGAAAATTGGAAATGTGACGTTTAAGCCTAACAAACTAATAGAAACCAGGAGCTCAACTGTGAGGCTGCTACCAGTTGAGCTACAGGGACATCCCTGTTTAGGGTAACGTCACATTTTCAAACCGGGGCTATTTCGGCCGGGCTGTTTGTGGAAACGAAAAAAAGAAATGTGGACGTAAAAATATACACAAATAAGGCCAACATGGCTATTCTCTTTACGTTTTCTGTACTTTTATATCATATTTTACTTTCCGGAAAGCTGCCCGGCCGGGCCCCGGTTTGGAAATGTGCTGTAAGCTTTACACGATTATTGAGACGTAAATGATCTGAACCATTCCTGGAGGAAGAACCACACTCACATGACGTGGAGGTTACATGTAGCTCTACCGGGCGTCCTGTTCGAGTCGTCTCCTCTCCCGGCTCCGGCGCACACAAAATAAACTACAATCCTCGCGTCCTCAGTCGTCGTGGTCCGTTTTCCGCTCATTTTCACCCTAAACATTGCCTCGTTCCTGCTCCGCTACCAAAGCTGTTCTCCGAGCGAACTTTGCGCGCAGTTTGGACTAAAACCCATTCTACTGGCACCTGGAATCGGAACCTCTCCCAGACCTACGTAAACTATGACGTGTGATAAATATGTTCCACGTCCTGTTATGCTGACGACCAGGCCGTACTAGGATCTATCCTCAGTTATCATCACTAAATCAACAAACAACAGAGAGTGAGGCGGGGTTATTCGTGGACACAAGGAGTCACCACGAGAACATGCCATCTGCACAGGCAGTTCATTCAAAACGAAGTAGGAAAATTCAAATGAAGAAAAAGGAAAATCAGTTGATGAACAAACATCAGATCTTAAGAAGTTGGCATTTTCAATAAGTCGTTCACTTTTACGATCAAAGTGTACGATCTTTTAGCGCTGCTATAGCTATGGCTAGAACTATGTCCTATGTATAATGTAAGTATACGTGTAGGTAAACAGTTATAGTAATTTGAACTTCTTTTTAACATGCAATTGTTCACAGCGTATTAAGACACGAAGACCACCCCAAGGTTAAAATTTACATGAGTTTGACTGTAACATGGCACATTACAGTTTTAGGCTCAATTTTAGCTGTGAGAAGTAATTAAAACTACGTAAAGCTGACTGTAAAATTCACGATAAAAAGTACTGAGTATAAGAAAGTATTTCATGTCTTCCCGCTTATTGTATGGGAAAGAACGGACATGCGCAGTAGCTATGTTACACACACACACACAGTCCTTGACTTGTGTCCATTAGAAGGTCAACCCAACAATTTTGCAATCAATATCGCCTTTGTTTGTGTTGACATGTCAACATAACCTATCGGTTATAACCCCAACAATGATTAGATCACTGAAGCCGGACGAGTCACTCATATCATCACTACGTCACAGCAAAGATAGTATGGAGACGGAACCACTTCGACGTAGGGGGGGGGATTATAAGTCGAAAATATCAAATCCTTCCAACACCCTTTGGTGTATAGGGGGGTGTCTATCTCCTAACAATAGCCCTTGGACCACACCGTTGTGCAATCGCTTTAGAAGGGAGCTAGTACACTGCTGGTAGTGGTGTGTGTTCAACTACCATACCATACTCTTTCTCACAATTTCTATGTGTGCTGACCTCAGAAAGCAGCATGTATCATAAAAGATACATTTTCTCAGCGCTGCATTATAAAAAACAAGAACTAAATGGACGTTGATAAACGTCAACATCAATACTGGAGAGTACAATAAGGAGAATCATGGTGCACATACACAGCAAAAAGCATTATGGGTAGTGTGTCAAAAGTTGTATTGCAGGGCCAAGGAAAACCGCTAGGTGGTCCAAAATCTAATCATTTCCAGCTTGTGTTAGTAGAGTAGAGTGGAGTAGACATCATTCGATTGAGTAGGAATTCGCACTCCATGGAACCGCTCATCATCAACTGCTTCTTTCGCTCTGGATATGTTACACCCCACCAACACATCAAGTATGCAATCCATTCAGCCATTCTTGAGTTATCTTGGTGACAGAGACAGACACATACAGACACACCATCACACAGACACACACACAAACGCTAGTGAAAATATAACCGACCTGCAGCTGAACATTTCATGGTGTGATAAAAACACTAACCTTTTACACAGTGCGCAGGCAGATCGGGTTACACCCGGGGTTGCTTCGGAATACACTGGGTTTCGAGTCGTGTTTCCCTGCGTCGGGTTTCCCGAATTTTCAACCGAACGGAACCCTGAAATCAGGCGAAATCAATGAAGTCACGTGATAATTTACCGTACGGGTCCCGCTCAATAAACGCCGCAGTCGGGATTGTGTCGGTTTTCACGTAACTACTGGGGGTCACTTGAGGTCATGAGGGCCATCAGGCTCGATTACCAAGATAATGTAGGAATATGTCAATATCAATAAACGACCTACTAGTACAGAATTGTTACTGTTTTGTTAATTACCTGAAATCTTTATTTGTACGTTACATTTTGTTAACCAGGGCAATTTAACAATTTTAGGGTGCCCGCTATTTTGAACCGCCGTCACTTTCGGTGGCTAGTTGAACAGTGCATTATGCTGATTTCATTTCATGACTAATGTCGTGCATTCCCGTTCTCCAGGTTCGTTGATAGCGAGGATGGAGATGTGCTCTCACTGAGGACCTGATTTATCTTAAATCATCTATTGATTTATCCGTTTTGTTCCCATTGAGTTTGATTTCGGGTTGATTTGTTTGACTGTTTTTTCCTTTAAAGCTTTGTTCTCAAAACTTCGTTTTGTTACTTGAACACTAACTCTAACACTACAAGACACTAACACTAACCCCGGAACTAACACTTTACGAAAGTTAACATGAACTCAGCCAAAGACAGTGCACACAGACTATAGTTTATCAACAAGGTATTAGACTGGATATTATCACTAGATAGAAAAGACACGATCAAGCACTGGCCGGTCCACAAGTTCAAGACGGATCAAACGATCAACCAGACAACCACCATAGGCTGCAATTTTTCAGAATCGCCGTAGTTCAAAATGCTGTGTGTCGGAATGGGTCGATAATGAGAAGAAATACCATTGTAAGGACCAGGCCCCACCACTTATGGAAGTCCCGGTCCATCTGGTTTAGGTTAAGATGACAATAAAGACGACCGACCCTTGTGGTCAGTAAGTACTCAGTAAGCAGTTCTGGAATGTAAGCCACTCACGTGTTCGGACCTCTCTGAGGTATTTCTCCAAGTTACCCTAGCTACCTACCTCGATCACTCGCAACATTTGGTGGACAGCGGTGGTTTTGGTACCTGACGATGGATCTCTAGCCTGCCACCGTGTTCAGCTGCGTCATTTGTCGGCCCGTCTCCTCCTGCAAAGCTTCCTCCACCAGCAAAGCGTCGTGTCTTGCCACCGACTCCAGTCCATCCGGCGAGGGCTACCTTCCACCGCCGTCGTCTGCCTGCCCCGCCGCTGCTGACTCCGACCGGCCCGCCGTCGGCTCACCAAGCCCAACGTCACAGGCCCGGCATGCCGCCCCCATCCGACTTAAGAGCCCGTCTAGCCCACGCCACTGCCTGCGGCCGCTACGGTAACGCCACGTAGCCATAGCCGAGACAAACAGACAGACAAGAGGACAACCACAATCGCCCCGAACTATAACTTACATTATGAAATAAAACTAACAAGTTTAACATACAAACACTAAAAAGCCGAACTTTGTCGGTACCACCCAGTTGTTCAGCATCCGGAATTTTTTTTGTCAGCTTTCATTTATTGTCACCGACTTAAGAACAGTTTAGAAGTTTATTACACTTCTTTGTCGACCTCCACTTTCCTTCGAACTACATATAGTTATCGAGGGAAACTATGGAAAAAGACACCCTTATTTTAACAGAGTACCGGTGTCAACCTCTGAATAGCAAACACCTATCTAAAAATTTTATCCAACTTAGTTTAACGTTTGCAATCTAGTCAACCCACGAATCATTACGCCACGCTAATGCAGAGGTTTCACACGTTTGCAGAAGCGACAGTGAGTTTCAAAAGGTATTGGTACGGTACAGCGAAAAGAACCGTAAACGTGTTATGTAGCTATTTTTACTTAGAATTATGTTTATCCTCAAGCTATCAGGCATATTTCTATTTTCAATAAAAATATCAACAGCTATTGCACTTGCTGTTAATATTATAATTCTTAATTTTGCAATTGTTCTTAATACAGTTAATTGTTAAATTAAGTTTTGTTAGTTGTTGTTAATTAATGTTGATTGTAAATTATTTTTGATTGTCCTTAAAAAAGTAACACTCGTTCTTAAGATAGTAACATTTTTTGGTCCATTTTTTGTCTTTCGCCGCGCTTCCGCGGCGAAAGGCAATCAGACCGATATTAGATTTCTGTCCGTCTGTCCGTCCGTCCGTCCGTCCGGGTCGACCATGCCATACCGTGCTAGCGAGATATTCTACCCTGTAGATTCGACGGTATGTAACGTTATGACATACGTATCGGCCTACCATGAATGTGCTGCTTGGTTTGCGGTCCATGCCATATCGTGCTAGCGAGATATTCTACCCTGCAGATTCGACGGTATGTAACGTTATGACATACGTATCGGCCTACCATGAATGTGCTGCTTGGTTTCTGTATGGCTTATAAGCAGGAATTTGCAGAGACGGATGTGAACGGTGAGGATTTCTTCGTAAGATTGTATACAATTTATAAACTAACATGTTCGCTGTTTGGTTATAATAAAACAGACATTGTAGAGAACAGTTTGACATGTCATTTACTTTGTTTTATGGAAAATCACCGCTACAAAATCTAGAATTGTGTAAGATGCGTGCGCCGCATCTGACATGGTGTGGGAGGGGGGCGTATTCGGAAATTTCTTACTCTAAGAAATTTCAGGCTATTTTCGTGTAACAAACTTCTTTCAGCAAAATAGTAGCCCTCGGATGCGTTGAAAATAGAATTACCCACATTTAATTTATAATTTCGAAAGGGAAGATTCTGACCGAGCTCGACGGAGTGAGTCTGACGCGTGACGTCACGACTCCGTCAAGTAAAAGCATAATTGCGTTACTAAAAGAAACGAAACGTTCCATTAAACATACCACGGACCTGTTTTAGTTTAAAATATCTACCTTTCACATGATCTTGCCATTAAAAAAAATATTTCCATTACTGTATATGCCATGTTAATATTTTATGTTCAGTTGTTTATGGTGACAATACTTTGTTTGTTCTTGCAGAAATTCAGGACACATCTACTGATAAATTTGATTACTACAGTGCACTTTCATAAAACCCTGTTGTACTGTAACAGAGCCGTTCTTAACAGCGAAACAATCCGAATAAAGTTAACATCATTCATGCAGTTGTGTTATTATACAGTTCAAGTAAAATATACTCTGTGAGAACCACTACCTTACTAAACAGTTATATAACCTAGCACTTGACCAAACTGTGCCAGAGCTGCCAACGTTGCAGACTTGGCACCCACGCTTGACCAAACTATGCCAAACAATTTTACCTACACAATATAAGTAAGCGAAAGACTAGCTTTTTTCAGAAGCTCTTGTTTAATGATTGATTAGCAACTGAGTTGTCGGCTCGGCAACAGAAAATGGTCACAAACTGTACGGCCTTTTTGTACTTTCAATTAACACATACAATTTCTATCTTCTTCAATTTCTGATTGTAGCTACAATATGTTTTTTTTTCTCTTCCAGTGTCCCAACCTGGAAGAAATTTTCTGATGATGGCCCACGTGCTGTGTGGAGTAAACAGCAAAGACTCCGGAAAAAAGACATGAACACCGAGCAAAGGCCTTCATTAAGGCAGCCGATATGACTAAAAAAAAGAAAAAAATTACAATACGATAGTAAAAACATCACATACACAAATAAAAACTACTAATATAACATACAAGAATTAAAAAAAATTGATGTCGCACCAGGGGCTCGAACTCACATTTCCTGCGTAAGCCGCAACTCACCATGTTCACGTCACATATTCATGAACGTTACCGAGTGAGCTATCCGTGCATGTAATGTTACTAGGTGACAGAATATGCATATGTTAAATCCACACTTGATGTATGAATGTGGTTTGAAGACGTAGATGTGACAGCGAAATGATTTAGCTCAACGCGTTGCGTGCGCCGCTAGCGCTGCATTTGCGAATCATGGCTGCCCCACTGAGGGCGCCCTGTGCAGGTTCGATTCTGAGTTGTATGTCTGAGTTGTATCGACGTGAATTATGTATGTTTACCTGTTTCAGCGGGGTTTCAGTGACTATATACAACTAACCACGCTTCCCTGACTTCCGGATTCTACGGTGCTAGGAGGTTTTACAGTTTTTATATTTTTAACCCCCTTGGTTTTTTTTTTGGTCGTAATATAAGCTAAATATATGTATAGAAGAAAAAAACGTTCTGGTACAAACTACAAAATGAAATAGAACTACAAAGTGATCGTCTCAAGTTTCCTTATTTATTTATTCATATTCTTAACGCTACAGCCGAGAAAACAGTCTACTTTCATTCTATAGCATTTTATATAATAGCACGTGACTGCAGGCCACGACGGTCACGTGGTTCCTTCGGATGTCAATCACTCAGTAGTCATGGTAACAAAGAGTCTTGCTACACGTCACTCAGCGGCGTTGCCATGGCGACATCCAAGCGAGGAAATCCCATCTGCCATGTTTGTTACTTGTTGCCTTGGCGACGACAGCTTCGGTAATGTGTCGTTGTACCGAATCCTATCTGAAACCGATAAAATCAGCGGGATTAGTTCGGTCTTTGTTCGGGTTGCAGGAACCGTACGGAAACTACACATAATGTGTTCGGGAAACGGACACATCCGATTCCTTGCCGATCGGAAGCCTGCAGACCTGACAGGAGTGCGGGAAACACGGGCAGTTCCCGAGACTTTCCTGAATACATTTTCCGATGTAGTAACGTCTACTTTCCGTATGATTAATGATCTGCCTGCGCACTGTGTTACGAAACAGAAGTCTCTTTCCTCTCCGTTCTCTCGGTACTCTAGCCTGAACGTACGCTCCTCCCAGCGACTCTGGGATCAGGGGAGTCATCTCGTCTGCAAACTCGACATCTTGGCTTTCGTCTGAAGCCGAAGAACCAAACAACGTCGAAGAAGACATCCTCGGTCAAGCTTCGGTCTTGGTGACGTGAATCTGAGTCTACAAACCATCTGTTGTGTTGCGATGTGCGAATCTGCAAGTGAATGAAAAATACCGAGTCATCGTCCTGACTTCCTTGTTTGAGTTGATGAGTCAACCAATCGCGTGGCAGGACAGAAAAAAATCTGCAACTGTAAGTGAATGGAAAATTATGTTCCTCTTTCGCTGGTGCCTGCAGCTGAATATTTCATGGTGTGATAAAAACACTAACCTTTTTATACGAAACAGAAGTCTCTTTCCTCTCCGTTCTCTCGGTACTCTAGCCTGGATGCAGTATCAAGGTATCAAGGTTTAGTAGAGGTACATGTATATGTTAACTGATTTTATAAAGAGACTGACGTGCAGTATGTAATGGCGGGCTTGGCATATACATTTCAGACTTTGTCAATTTGCCCGTCTTTCGGTTGGTCTTGCATGGAGACTAAAGAAAAACGGAAGATATTGAATTATCCCAGATTTTGGTATAATTGTTATGATATGTGACCGTAGTAATCTGAATATTGTCGAGAGTGAAGGGATGTGAGGCAAATGTGACTGTACATAGCGCAAAACTTACCAGAAATGAAAAAAAAAATAGATAAAACACGCCAAGATTGTATATATTCCATGGAGTTATGAGACGACTGTTGCGCGGAAATAGTGAGAAATAAACAAAAATAGATAAAGCACACCAAAACTCGATATATTCTAGGGAGTTATGAAATCTTCCATTTCTTGTTTATCCAGGAGAGTCGAAATGACGCGTTTTTAGTTGACGCACTTCCAGGAAAGATACTGGCAGCCTCACAAAATAAAAGGGCAGTCAGAAAAACAAAACAAACAAGACAATCCGCCAAATGCCCAAGAACAAGGATTTATAACGTTCAAAATCATGTAGATGGAAATGTATTGCCCAAGTGACAAAGTTGATATCGTAATATCAACATGACGGCGGAAAGAAAACAACCTGAAAATATGTATTATCAAACTAAGATTGAGGTGTTCAAAAACGTTTGCTTCCAGAACTATATAACAATTGTAGAATGAAGCCCTGTAGGGGCATAAATGTGTCATCATCGGGAAATTCGAAAAAAAAAATATATTTCCAGTTACCAGTTATCTGTATTCGTCGGATAACTTCGACCGAGATCTAAAAACAGAGAGAGAAAGAATTCAGTTCGACCTACCGACCTAATTTTTTTTTCAGATTCGTAAGCAGAAATACAATTTTTTGGTAGACTTTACTAAATAGCTTTAAACAATGCTTATGTCAATTGTGCAAAAGTAATTAAGGTTGTTCATGTTGTTCAGTGTAATATAATCAGAGTGTTACACTTGAGTGGAAGGGTGGTTATACCGGCTATATAGATATAGATACAGATACCGGTGAGAAAAAAAATCATATCCTGTTGCCGTAATGGCGCCATCTCTGATACCGATCATTGTATCAACGTAGTATCATTATAATATCAACATTTGTACAATAGAGTGGGTATCACAGCATTTCTAAGAAAATATCAACTATGAACTGACAACAGTTATGATTCAGCCCAAGTTTGTATACAACATAGCAGTACAGGATGTGCCGTGTACAAGGGGGAGGGGGGCTATTGTAGGGAAGAATAAACGGAGACTTATAATTAATTAAGAGACTCTTTTTACACAACAATTATTTTATTGTCACCGACGTTTCGGTGACCGTTTGCCACCTTCTTCAGGTCAATTCTGACTGGTTCACATTGTACTGCAGGACAGGTGTCGCTGCTCACAGTTCAGACCGCATTATTTCTTGCTACATCCAAATAAGGCTAATAAAAAATACGTAATACCTAAACGTACCTTTAAATAAAGGTATCGGTACAGAGGTTCAGCTAAAGGCTGAGGTCTCAAAAGTTGCAATTTTGAGTGTAAGTGCATTAAGATAATTTACAGAATCGGTAATAACTAAACCGGTAGCATCAACTCACATAAGTCTACCTGGTGCCATAATACCGCCACATTAAAAATTGTTCTTAACCTTCTAAATATCTAAAGTGTAGAACGCTATAGGTTTACTGCATTGGCACAACTGTTGGAATCACTTTAAAATCATGTCTTTTTCACGTGGCTGTATTACAGTTTCTTTTTGTTCTTTTCTAGGCCTCATGTACAGAGGTGATGACATGAAAAATAAGATCCAAGTCTCAAAAAAAAGTACACATACTGCTTTATCTTGATTGCTTATCGCTTATCATTTCTAGGAAAGAAAGCAGTTGCACACATACGCAGTATGTGTAATGATTGTAGCTCAGATTGTGTTTCAATAACAATTCATGACGTCAACTAGCGATTAAGTCAACACTGTTGACAATACAGGAAATATGAAACACGTTATATAACTATTTGGGTTGGCTAGCGCTCAAAATATACTTTATCTTACCCTTAGGTAAGGTCAAATCTTGAATGCGGAATTAGAGAACATGTTTGAATGTTTTGGTTACTTGCAGAATAAACCCAGCATTGTGTACTGCTTGTAGCAATAATAATTAACAAGAATAGTATCTCAAAATTACAAACATGAGGCACAGAACTAACATTGCTAAACTAAGAATCAGTTGCCCCAAACTGCGAATTGAATCAGGAAAGCACAACCGCACTCCTCTAGAAAGTCTGTCAATTTATTTTACCTCAAACTTAATAGAAGATGAAGTGCACTTCATTATTGAATGTACTGTGTATGCTAATGATAGAAATAAGCTATTTAGTTATATAGAAAGTAGATTCTCTCACTTTAGACATATGAGTATCGCTAATAAATTCAGTCCTCTTGCGTTTTGACAAACCTACTATTTCTAAATCCATACAGTCAAGTCCCACATGTTTACTATTACCAAGAAGCGAGAAGAAGCTGAACTTCTGTATTAGACTTAAGATCTGTGATATTTCTGTATACATGTTTTGTCTTTCATGTGACCTGTACTTAGCTCGGTTGGGCAAAAACTTACACTAAGGGTCCTCGTGAAGCTGGCAGAGGAATGAAGCCGATCTAGGAATGTGTTTCGCTACCGGGTGATAGTCAGCTTTTGATACTATCTTATGCTACCGTAGGAACTGCTTGGAGATTAAAGCTTACCCAAATTAGGCGACGACCAAGTGTTTCTGAGGGGAATAAATCGAGTTCTCCTATATATAGTGAAGACAGATAAGTTTAAATCAAATCTGTGCATGGCTATATAGCATGAAGAAGAATGACTGTTGTGATAAAATGGATACTGACTAGAACTCAGTCATCGCTCTCTAGGCCTAGCCTAAATACTGAGAAAGAGTGTGTTTTTATCCGCGTAGATTTGAAGATTATGACAGTCTAAGTATCATAAATTTTACAGATCTGTCTACTTTCTCACGTTTTAACGGAAGACAATTACAAAATATCGATTTAGCAGCTAACATCTGCGCCATTTTGTTTGTTTTTCAATCAACAGAATGGCGCGAATGTTAGCTGCAAAATCGACAGCGTGAAGAGCCGTCAATCCATGGTCAACAACTTATAGTCTGTCAATGTCGTTGTTACTGCGAACAAAGGTGAACTAGGAGTGAACTTTCAATAATACAATAGAATATTCTATGGAAGTTAAGGACTTACTGCTACCAGTGGACTAGCTGTTGTACTTTCAACTGTGTGCCACAATGGCAAGATCGGCCCTGCCCTATACAATAAAGCCACTCACAGTTTCCGAATAATA
>NC_049995.1:6706580-6709154 GCF_000003815.2 Branchiostoma floridae
GTGTGTGTGTGTGTGTGTATGTGTGTGTATGTGTATGTGTGTGTGTGTGTGTGTGTATGTGTATGTGTGTATGTGTGTGTATGTGTATGTGTGTGTGTGTGTATGTGTATGTGTGTGTGTGTGTTTGTGTGTGTTGCGCGTTTGTATTGTGTGGCATGTTTGACCATTTCACAATTTTTTTGTCTTTTAGTGGTCTTTGTATTTTTGCATGTAAATGTGCGATGAATGTGTGTGCGTGCGAGTGTCTATGTGTGGTACGGCGTAAAAGTGCATATGTATGTGTAGTCACGTGTGTATGAAATGTACATGGCTGTTTACTGAAATCATTATAATATTTTGCGCCAATCAGCAATTTGTTTTGCGAATTAATCATTGTTCTTAATACTTAAAATTGATAACCTCGTTATACGGTGGAGGTCTAATATGTCTCTTGATAGTATCGAAAACAGCTTACTAATAAAGACATAACTATGTTCGTTATGTTTATTTTTCCGATGCATGTTACAGGTCATCTACGTCGCCAGGAACCCCAAAGATCTTTCAGTGTCCTACTATCACTTCCACTTTATGTGTCCAACACTCAAGACCCCCACATCCTGGGATCAGTTCCTACAGGAGTTTGTCAACGGAGAAGGTAGTGGTAGAGAAATTTCTGCTTAATACATCACTTTCTCCATTATGCCATCAATGTCAGTTCTCATAGCAATATCAGCGTAGTTTTCATGGCAAAATCAGCGTAGTTTTTGTGGCAACATCAGCGTAGTCCTCAAAGCAACATCAGCGTAGTTCTTATAACAACGTCAGTGTAGCGCTCATAGCAACATCAGCGTAGTTCTCATAGCAATTTTAGCGTAGATCTCATAGCCATTTCAGAGCAGTTGTCAGCAATATCAGCGTAGTTCTCATAACAATTTCAGCGTAGCTCTTATAGCCATTTCAGAGCAGTTGTCAGCAATATCAGCGTAGTTCTCATAACAATATCAGCGTAGCTCTTATAGCCATTTCAGAGCAGTTGTCAGCAATATCAGCGTAGTTCTCACAACAATATCAGCGTAGCTCTTATAGCCATTTCAGAGCAGTTGTCAGCAATATCAGCGTAGTTCTCACAACAATATCAGCGTAGTTCTCATAGCAATTAATTGTATAATTGAGTTAGTTTACAAGGGGTTTTCGGAGCTGAGGCTGCTTGAAATTTTACGAAACAAATATGGACGATGTTAATTTCAGACTGTATGGAATTATTCTAGAAACAGATTATGCAGAGTCGTAGTGATAAGATTGAATAGGAAACCTGCACTGAACGCACAAAGATTGTGTACAGATTCTGAAGAAATTTCATGAACATTAAATACAAATTGTTAATCAATAAAGCAACATAACAAAAAAATAGCTCTTCAAACTGATGACCTTAGTACACAATTGCACTAATATCGTCAAATGATCTCAACATCTAAGTCCTTCCTCGTCTCGCTCTCCGTGTGAACATTGTTCAAAACACACTAAGGTTTGAACTTATCTTATGATAAATATTGTTTGTGACAAATATGTGACAAAAATATGTATTTACCTCAACAAGTGTACAATGGTGCATGGCACGATCACGTGCTGGGTTGGTGGGAACAGAAGGACAACCCAAACGTGCTGTTTCTTAAGTACGAGGACCTACAAAAGGTACAACCTTAAGAAACGTTGTTAGCTCCGTTAATAAGGGATATTTTAATCAAGTGGTGTGTTTCTTTGTCCTGGTGCGTGTGTCTGCGTTAAATACTAGCTATAGAGGCATGTCGAGGAAATATAGTTGACCAAGGCTCAGAATCTTTTTTTCTCATTGGAGCAGTAAGGTAAGATAAAATACAGAGAAGGGGCATCGTTGAAGAGATTCATTAGTCACGTGTGTACACAGGTAATAGAAGATTCATCAAACAGTGACTACTTTTGAACGGTAAACACACGAACCTCCACCATCTTGTTTACGAAGTGACCTAGATCTCGCGAGAGTTGTGATCCACGCAAGTCTCGACCTAGTTCTCACAACTCTCGCCAGAACTAGATCACTCCGTGAACAAGATGGATTTATAGTCATAAAAATTGGAGGTACGTGTGTTTACCTTTAAAAGGTAGTCACTGCTTAATGAACATTCTATTAACCAAAGAAGCGAGGCATTTTAGGAAGATATGAGGTCTCTCAAGGTATGAGAAAAAGCAGGCGAGAAAAACTGGTTGTGTAAAAGAAAATTCCTATGTCCTAAGAACAATCTCAATAAATGTATAGATTATTTTTGATATAAGGTTATTCACAAGACGCAACTGTTCATTGTTTTATCATGACTTTTGTTATCCTTGGATAATGAATCTATTTGTCCTAAAGAACCCCCGGAAGCAGGTGGAGAAAGTTCCTGCAGTGGCCCGTGACCCCGAAAGTGATTGACAAGGTCGTGGAACACAGCACGTTCCACAAAATGGCCACAAATCCTGCCACGAACAACGTTGCAGGGAAGGAGGCCAAAGCGGGAGTATTTGACTTCTCGAAGGGGACTTTCTTTAGAAAAGGTATAGATTTCGCCCTCTGATATA
>NC_049995.1:6709254-6736754 GCF_000003815.2 Branchiostoma floridae
CTTTATTGTTAATACTGCAGAACTAAACTTACCCAAACGGTTGGTGACGACTAAGTCTTCGTAAATGAATAAATCGAGTTCTTATATACTGAAGGCAGATAAGCTTAGATCGATTCTGTACGCGGCTAAACAACATGCAATGGCGTTTGAAAGGGTCCTAAACTCCAAAAGGGAGCATTCTTTTGCAGCTAGAACTAGCGCCATTTTGTTTGTTGACAACGTTAAAGTTAATCCATGGTCAACAACATACAGTCTGTCAATGTCGTTGTTACTGCGAACAAAGGTGAACTTGGAGGCGTTTAAAGGCAAGCTAAGAAATATAATCCCGAGTCAGAACTTCAATTATCAAAGTCAATATTACCACTATTCAAGGAGCAAATATTCGATGCCGCAGTGGCACGAGGACGCCGTGAAGTCTAATTTTCGTGGGTTACATTATCTGTACTTAGCTCGGTTGGGCAAAACTGTACAATAAAGGTCTTCATTCATTCATTATCTAGGGAATCCTAGGGTGACTTGTTTCGGCGCCGTTTTTAATCGCTCAAATGATGAAATAATGATGCAAATGTGGGAATACAGTGCAGTATATATAAATTTCATGCAGATTGCCTTATCCAGATTATCTCCACTATTTCACAATAATACATGTATTAAGTAGGTTGCCTTTAAAGATTCATTTATTGAGATTTACAACATATTGTGGAAGGATTGACATATAACAGGTGACTATCCCCTTTGCAAGATGTCAACCTGGAGACCAGACTGGAAGGTTTCATCCACTCACATCTGGAAGAACCCCAACTTTTTTCGACAAGTATAGTGGGTTCTTTAACAATAAGTCAAATACAACAAGTATATTTTAAGTTCTTGCCCGATGGCTAATTGCAAGTGACAAAATGACATACAGACAATGGTAATCAGTATAGTAAGCAACTACTCTAGTCTAAATTATAACGCTAACACGCGCGAGTTTTGTCTCTCCTCAAACACGGGACCTCGATATCCATCTAATGTCCTATCCGAACGACGTCCCTAACCGTAACTAGCTACTCATTTCCACCTGAGTGAAGCGAGGAAGGTCGTATTAAGCACCAAGGGCACACGATCAGTGACATGTCATCAGACCCGGGACCTCTAAGTTCAGGGCCAAACGCCAGCCGTTACGCCACATGACCTCAATGAAAAGCGTCGCCCGCAGGCCGATTTGAGCTGTCATGAATAAACAAAATTTCTAACAAAACAAACAGATGAAATATCAAATTTCCCTTAGCGTAACATGAAAAAGTCTTTAAGGAACAACTGAAAATAAAATCACAAGAAAACAGACAATAAAGATTTTGTTGTGCCGAAAGTATGTGCCTGTCTGAGTTTCAGCCCAAAATTGAAATCAAGACTTGTCCTCTTTAGATTTGTCCAAAATTCTAACATATATAAACAGTCAATACTGTACATGTATCCTACCAAAACATTTGATCCAGTGTCACAAAAGTACCGGATGTAAAGGGAATTGACCTATGTGACCTTGCCCGTCATTGCAAAGGTGACATGAAACTGTATGAAGCTGCGGCCCAGCGATTTGACAAAGCGCTCAACGGTTTTCATAGATAAAGCATACATACACAGCCCGTTGCACTACCGACGGAAAATGCCAGGTGGAACGTATTCGAACTTGACCTTTCTTTTTACAACCGCCACACAACTATTATCAAGATCCATTGACAACTTCTCTGAGTTCTATATTCTGTTGACTTACATACAGACCCAACAAGGCCTGGCTCAACCGTTTTCATACTTCTTGGTGACGACAACAACGAACGCTTTACGTATTTTGTTGCATCAAAGTTTACTCATATTTGTACGTTTTGCATGATATTCCCATCATAAAGTCAAGAGTAACGTAAATCCAACTAGTTAGGACTCAGCGACTCAGCCAACGTGCCGAAGTCCAGTGATGCAATGTATCTTTTTCTTAATCCGAAAAGATTAGACCTGTACCAGTACTAGTCATACCATGATTGATAATCTGTGCAGTTGGTGTATATAAGCTTATAGACTTATAAGATTCATCAGGACTTGCGATGTTAACTGTATCTCTGAGTGTTATATACTTTATATGCCCTTGCCTCTTCCCTCATGACCTCAATGAAAAGCTTCCTGCAGGCCAATTTTAGCTTTCATGAATAAACAAAGAATCAAACAAACAAACAGGTCTGATCTTCAAGCAGATGCTAGAATGGCAAAATTACAAGGTTCACAACGTGCCTGGATGCTTCGTTTTTCGTGATACACTGCGAGGGTTGCATGCCAAAGAAATCAACAACAAATCAACAGCAACAACAAAAGGGGCAGTCAGACTATGCTACACGATTATCCATTCGAACATCTGCTTGAAGAGTAGAACCATCAGTGTCAAACCTTTTATCCCAACATCTGCTTGAATATATCAGAACAGTACGTGATCGATTTTCTATCCTATCTTGGAGGTTTAACTTTAACGCAAGTCCGACAAGTATCCCCCTCCCCACTTCATGGGATAGTAAATGTGAGAAAATGTGTACCAGTTTAGTCCAAGTCAGCTTGAAGACCTCAGCATACCTTTAGTACCGATACCAGATAGCAGGTGGAAACACACATCCCCTCAAGAAAATACTTGACTGTTTACAGATCACGAAAGAGGGTCGTCTTAAGGTTAAGACACTGTGTTAATAAAAAGGATTAGACCATGTAGAACATTATGCCACAGCAGGACGTACAGTGTTTATGAAGCAATGGTCACGTGGTTGGGTAGACAATGCAGTCGTGCCGACATCATGATGTTGTCTGACATCCGTGTCACATGGTGACAGCTGGCGCGGAGGGTTTGATTTGAAAATATCGAAGAATTCCACTTTGTCAAGGCCTGTCCTACAACAGCAAAGAAACTCCAGGAGCTAAGGAAGCTTGCAGGATGCAAACCGCAGTGGAAAAAAGATGAAGAAAGACTGAATGCAGCTATAGGACTTTTTTATAGATGCAGAATGCAGTGCCTGATGATGATGATGATGATGATGTCCTACTTACAGTAGAGAGAGAGAGAGAGAGAGAGAAAGAGAGAGAGAGGAAGAGAGAGAGAGAGAAAGAGAGAGGGAGAGGGAGGGAGAGAGAGGGAGAGAGAAAGAGAGAGAGAGAGGGAGAAGGAGAGAGAGAGAGAGAAAGAGAGAGAGAGAGGAAGAGAGAGAGAGAAAGAGAGAGGGAGAGGGAGGAGAGGGAGAGAGAGAGAGAGAGAGAAAGAGAGAGAGAACCGCTAGGATATTGGAGATTTCTTTTGTACAACCAGAATGTCTCTTACCTGCTGACGTTTCGGATGTCTATCAGAGACATCTTCCTCAGAGTTTGTAACTGGAGTTCTGCTTCTTGCCGCTATATGTAGCCGATGTAGGAGGCGCCTTTGTGGCGAGAACACAATCCAAAACGTGGTTGAGTTTGTACCCACTTCGTAATCTGAAATATCCTATGTTCCAGCCTGATGAAATTCTTTTCCATCTAACGTCCTATCCGAGGGACGTCTCTAACCGAAACTAGTAAGTATTCATTTCCAGAATATAAGAACTAAAACAAACTTTTCATTAAAACTTGACATGGAAAGGAATTAGTACATTTTGTCATTCTAACATATTTCCAAGAAGATGTAAGAGGGGAATCATTATACGCACGTCTTTTGGTTAATGCGTTTTGCGGACTCACTGGACAGCCAGAACACGTTGCTATGTCACGTCCCAACATCTGCTTGGAAATTGACTCAAACCTCACATTGACTTTTGTGCAACGTTGGGATGGACCATTGAATAAAAGGGTTGTTCATAGTTGAAGCCAGTTTGCAAACGTTTAACCTCAAGACATGCAACTATACATATATAGAAACATTATTTTTATATAGGAAATCATTAAAAATATATTGTTACATTTTATTTTACGTAGCTTTATCATTCTAAAATTTTAAGAGACAATATATCTCCCCCAAAATTGAAGCTTACTGTAATATTCCAAGATGGCGGTTCCAGCAGGCTTGCCGGTGGATCAGGAGCTGAAAAAGGCCTTCCAAGAGCTTCAGGTGAGCAGATATGATATTTACCGTCTTGGTTTTTAGTCAAATAAAACATTGAGATCATAATGGTATGCTGGTGAGGGCTGTAGAATTCTAAATGTAGGCGCAGAGGGCGAAGTAATTTGGAATGTGGGGAGGGGGGCGGCATGGTATCTTGTCCAAGAAAAATTCTGTCCACGGAAATTTTTTGTAAAGAAAAATTGAGAATTACAATTACGAACTGCTCACTTCTTTCGCTGTTCATGTACAACCGCACCACTCAGACTCTAAGACTGTGTACCTCCGACCTAGCGTGCAGTGGCTAAACATAATTTTGCCTGCTACTAGTAATTTCTTCATTTACAAACAAACTTTCACAAATCTAACTTTTGAGATCAGTTGGGCTGGCTGAAATGGAACTCTCACCGCTAATAACACACGTCAGTGCAGGCATTAATTTTTTGACTCTACAGTCTTTTTAGGGTACCCACAGGGAGAAATACATGAATGAGTTTCCTTAAACCCTAAAACGAGTTTCTTTTTTTCTAGACTAAGATGATCAGCACCCAGCAGCAGCTGAAGGTGGCTGACGCTCAGATCGAGGCTCAGCGCCGGCTGCAACAACACGCCAAACTCACCGACAAGGAGATCTCCAGTCTGCCGGAGGAGACACGCGTGTACGAGGGTGAGAGCTCAACCTTTGTTCTTACTCAAAGCCTTTCATATGGTGGCATAACACAGTATTTATTGGCAAACCCTGTCCTCAATGGTAGTTCAGGTATAACGTCCTTGAGTATAACTAAGGTAATGCGCCAAAGTGTATCTCCAGTCTGCCGTAGGAGACACGCGTGTACGAGGCAGCTTTTCTTATGGTCGCATGACACAGTATTTATTGGCAAAAATAATGTTATATAACGTCCTTGTTTGGGTGTAAAGTAGTGCACTACGGTGTATCTCCAGTCTGCCCAAGGAGACACAAGTGTACGATTTTTTTTTAAATTTTTTTCATTTACTTAAAGTTCACCGCAAAACAAGGCTGTTGGAGCCACTTAGACATTTTGGGTTACAATACTGTATAGTGAAGAAAGATGTGTGTTAACCCTTGACTTAAACAGTTGTAGATTGTATCCCATGGGAAAGCAGGTCCGTGGAAGCTCATTCCATAGCGAAGTTGTTCTTGTTCAACCTGTCGTGTTGGCAGTCTTCCCCAGCTGTTTAAGGCAGAATGATTCTTCAAATAGACACAAAATGTAGGCAGGGTTTTTTTTAGACTAGAATTAGAGACAAATTGCAAGAGGGAGTACTGCAATTGAGTTGTGCAACCAAGTGGGGGAGATAGGTTCTCCCTACCACAGTGTGGAGCTTCCAAGGGGCCAAACTTATTACATTGTATCAGACAGATCACTGGTCAATCAGAATTTTATGCTTGCCAGAGGATCTGCTCCCATGGGTAAGGGGGCAGGTAGCAGTGATGGTCAGGGCATGAGGGTGCCCCCTTTTCTTTGTTTAAAAAAAAATCCCTGTTTGTTGTCCACCCCCACCCCCCACCCAGGTGTAGGACGGATGTTCCTTCTCCAGCCCATCCCCACCGTCAGGGAGAACCTTAAGACGAAGATGGAGTCTTCAGACGAGAAGATTAAGAAGCTGCAGAGCAACAAAACTTACCTGGAGAGGAATGTGAAGGAAAGTCAGGAGAACATCAGGGAGATGATCATGCAGAAAAAGGCTGCTAGTTAACTGGAGACACCAATATCATAGCCTGGTATCCAGCCATATTATAGCTCCTGAGTCTCTTCTGTCCTTTCTGCATATATGTGTTTGTGGAGAGGACAGAAGAGACTTGGGAGCTATTATATGGCTGGATACCAGGCTATCAATATCAGAGAGATGATCATGCAGAAAAAGGCTGCAAGTTAACTGGACAGCACAATTGGGACTCCTAGCATCAACTGTAAATGTGTTTAAGTTTGGAGGGATTTAATTTCCAACACTTTTGTGTGTGTTTGTGTGTATGTTTTACACTTGTCTTTACAGATTGTGGATTGTTTTGTAACAGTTAGATTCAAATCTATGCTATCATATACAAATGCTCCATTTTAGACAGATGGACATATGATACATTTGTTTTTGACTATATTACTGACAAAGCACATATGAATGATTGATTTGATTAGACATTTGTTTTATTACAATATAATACTCTCACACTGCAGGGTGGATTTTATATGTATGTCAAATCACCCATCTCTGTTAGTATCCTGAAATTGTAACCTGATGTCAATTTAAACACAGATACATGTATGATGTATTGCAATGTCTATCTGTGTTTGTGTGTAATTGACAAGCATTTCAATCATGATTAATTGTGTTAGTGTTTGAGAAATAAATAAACTGGCATCGTGACGACATTTTCATTGCCAACTTCTATCTACATCAACAACAGGCAAATATAGTGGTCATGTTATGATCCATGCCTGTAGCCAGGATTTTGGTTGGGGGGGGGGTTCTTTTGAGTACTTGTGGGACCATCGAGCGCCGCAGGCGCGAGACTCACGCCGAAGGCTTGAGCTGCCTAGGGGGGTCCGGGGGCATGCTCCCCCGGAAAAAATTGAAATCTTGATCCTCTAAAACGCCATTTCCTGCATTTTGGCGGGAAAAATTTACTAGCTAAGTTTACTGTAATGGAATTTCTATTAAAATACACAAGGCTTTTGCCAAGTCTTTGAAGCGAACAAAGGCACGAGGTATCGCAATGGAGGTCCGGAGAAATTTTGAAATCTGGACCCTCTGAAAAGCCATTTCCTGCACTTTCTGGGGCAAATTTTGCTGATAGAACCACTAAGATTGAATGAAGTGTCTATCGGTGAAAAATGCAAATCAGTCATGCCTTTGAAAAAAATCTTGGACATGGAAAAGTGGACCTTTGAGCGTGAGGATGATGTTGGTTGCCATGGTAAGGGTGTGGCTTGTTGTCATGGCTACAGTTTGCTCATGGCTTGAGCCACTTTAGAGCTAGTTCTCCTGCCCAGAGCAGCTGAGATGAAACTCCCCACACTGGTCAGCTTGTCCAGGTCCACTCCCTGTAGAACACACAGTACAACATGTTAGAACAGAAAGTGTGCACTTATAAATATAATATAGAACAATTGCAATCTTTTCTGAAGGTAAAGATAAAGGTAGTAAGACCCATTGCCTTTTAATGGCAGAAGGGATGTGGGTTGTTATTCACTGTGTCTGGAGTACCGTATTGGAAGGTGAAGCCCATCCCTCTCCTTCCACTGCCTTTTAAATCCCCAACCGAAGTCAGGTACCCATTTTTACACCTGGGTGGAGTGAGGAAAGTTGTATTAACTGTCTTTCCCATTAGTATGACATGATTTGAACCCAGGACCTCCGGGCCAAACACCCTGCAGTTATACCACACAACAGAGGTCTCTTCTGTCATTTTTATAAGAGGTTGACAACTCCCTGCTTAACAGTGCATGAGCAAAGGTAAAGGTTCCAATGTTGTTAACAGTTCATAAAATTCATGCAAATACTTATGCACCCCAAACACAATCTTACCCTGTGGACATAGAATTCCTGTCGCCGCACATGCTTACTAACTAATGTGAGAAGGCTTATACAATTCGTTAAGCGCTCTGTCAGATTTTTGTCACAGAGCGCGGTGAGAGCACCGCTCTAATGGAAAGGGGTATTAGTAGAATCGCCAATTGCCAACGGCAGAGATTGTGACTATTACTGAGATTTCGATAGCTATCTCTACCGGTGATATATGTACTAGTTCTCTTCGCCAAGAAGAGTATGAGATTGCTGACTTGGGTCTGTATGTAGGTCAACAGCATATAACTCGAGAAATTGTGGATGGAACTTTGTGATTTTTGGTAGGTGTGTAGCGGTTGTCGAAAGGGATGCCAAGTTTGAAAATGGGTTACCTGGCGTTTTCCTACGGTACTGCAGCGAGCTTGGTATGTTTTTTGCGGTTTGTTTTGGGCAGCATAAGTCAAAATCTAGCTGGGCGATTTTCACGAAACTTGGTAGGTGTGTAGCGGTTTTGGAGAGGAAGGTCAAGTGCGAAAATGGTTTACCTGGCTCTTACCTACGGTGCTGTAGCGGGATTTGTATGTAAGTGCGTTTGTCTGTATGCAAGATAACTCGAGAACCCTTGAATGGATCCTGATTATATTTGTTAGGTGGATGGGGGTTAGGAAAACAAAGGTCAAGTTCGATAATGGGCACCCTAGTGGCTGCCTAAGGTACTGCAGCAAAACTTTTAATTTTGACACTTCGTGTTCTGGACATGCTGTGGTCATGATTTTTGAGTGGTAGATAGCCCTTGGAACAGAGAGTAACTGCTGTGAGTTTGGACCCCCTAGCGGCTTTTTGGGAACTGCAGACACCGATTTCCGTTCAAACTTTGGACGAGGATAACTCGAGAACGTGTAAACGGATCATCAGGATTTTCAGTATGTAGATAGAATGAGTGATGACTTATACAATGTAATACTAATTATGCAAATCAGTAGCTAATTTGCATAATTAATGAGGAAAGTTCATAAATCCATGCCAACAGCATTTAACTCAAGAAGCTGTGAATGGATTTTCATGATATTTAGTATTCAAGTAGCGGTTGCGGAAAGGAAGGTTGTGTTTGAAAATAGTTGACGTAGCATTTTCCGTTAGGACGGTAGCGGGCCGAGTGTGTGCGTCCGTTTGTTTGTGGAATGCATAACTCGAGAAGCCTTGAAAAAATCCTGATAATATTTGGTAGGTGGGTAGGGGTCAGGAAAACGAAGATAATATAT
Source organism: Branchiostoma floridae (assembly GCF_000003815.2). Classification (NCBI taxonomy): domain Eukaryota; kingdom Metazoa; phylum Chordata; class Leptocardii; order Amphioxiformes; family Branchiostomatidae; genus Branchiostoma; species Branchiostoma floridae. The sequence continues at coordinate 6,718,123 of NC_049995.1, forward strand.
ATGATAGTGGCCCCCCTAGCGGCTTCCTAAGGTACTGCAGCAAAACTTATTAACAGAAATAAATTGTGCTCTATATATCTCATTTTGACCTATATCTATGGACACAGCTGTTATACAGATGTTTTGCTGGAGCTGGACGCCCTCACACTGGGGACAAAGTCTTTGACAAGCATGAAATTCTGATTGACCAGGGATGCTACCAGGTCATCTGTCAGGTCACAGTCTGGTTTTTGGTAATATCTGTGTGTTTGTGAGGAACATAGTTCATGCAGTCATTTGCTATTTAGTAATACATGAACAGGACCTTATTATTAAAGTCTTAAATAAAGACATGATTATTTGGCGAAGAGATGGGTTCGTTGAACTCTAGTTAAAAGCATGTTTTCGAAACGTAATGCTTTATTTATGGCTAGCTTGTTCGGAGCTACCATGACATTTACATCACTAGGCGCGTAATACTAACCTACATGTTTGGTGTTTAGGCCATGTTGATTATATTACTGTCAATGCAGAAACTTTCGCGGTGGTTTAATGTTCACGGTTTTCGCGGTGGCTGCTTTACCGCGAACTTAAAACCACCGCGAACATTTTCCGTGGCAGTAAGATCCTACGGTGCATTTTGCTACCGCGAACTTAAAACCACCGCGAAAAGTCATTTTTCCCGCAACCGCGCAATTAGGTCCCCGCGACCTTAAATGCATTTACAATATATTTATGACATCCTCTGGGAACTCCAAAACAGGTGCGAGAGTGCGAAACAATTGCCTTCGTTATGAAACTCATGTGGTCAGGAAGGTTGAACAAATGACTTAACACACAGAATATAGTATAGCGAACAATATATTCTTCATTTTTATTCCTTAACTTCTTATGAAATGACTTTGGCTTTCAAAGATGTTAGTGTCGGATTGTTTGGCGCAATTTATGTGTCAAATATTTGCTCATTTTATAGCTGCTTTGAACGATTCAGAGTATGGTTGAAAACTTTTTGTTTGAAACGGACAAAAATTGACGCATATACTATTAATCGAATCGACGTGGCCTGCGGGTGAATTCTGAAAATATCTCATTTAATAGGTAGGCGTAGACATGTAAAAAAAAAAACAGTGATAACATTGTATATGTTTACGGGGCTTTTTAATTGGACATCTGTCCAGCCAATAAAAATCCACCCAGGCACATAAACATTTGTGGTGCTTAACCGTTAACGGCCGAGTGGCTAAGCCAAAAGATACGAGATCGAGGGGTTACGAGTTCGATTCCCAGATCCTGGCATCCCCGGGTAGTTTCTTTTCTCCGACCAGGTGTAAAATGGCTTCCTGGCTTCGTTTAGGGAGGTAAAAAGTTAGTAAAATGGGGAGGGATGGGCTCCGCCTTCGCCTACCGTGCCCTAGACATTGTAGAAAACACCCCACTGCCCGTCCACAAAAAGGCAATGGTACTACCATCTACCTTTCACATAAACACAATGTAGTGAATGCCATGTAGATTTGGTGAGATAAAAAGTTTGAACAAGCTCCGATTCTCATTTGTCGATTGCAGGCAATAAAAGCAATTAGCAATGAAGAAAATTAATTTGGCTCTTATGATGAACATGATTGCCATATTCCAATCTACAATACAGCTTCCTAATTAAAGAACAATATTTGTAAACTATGTGATTTGGAAAGAAGAGGTGGTGGATTCATATAAATTCGTTGCCTATCTATAAAGAAAGGGCAGCATAAACACATGGTGAATGATAGGTATTTCATATTTGTGACATTATGTCAAATGAGTTATGTAAGATGAGCATTTCAACTAGAATATCATGCAGATTAGACGGTTGTTATGGTTACTCATTATATTGCTTGGTGAAGGCATGGGGTCGTTGGATTGAAAGTGTGTAGAAACTGTGAAGACAGGCTTATGATGTTAAAGGCACAGATGACTCCGTTACATTCATGTTTATAAGTTCCTCTGTGGTTATAACGTTATATTAGAATTCTACATTTATGTACTGAGCAATGGAGGTTAACATGCTCAAAACTCCCAAAAAATGTCTCTCTTAAGTGGACTCTCACTGCACTTGCGGCACCGTTGCGGCACTGCGGGGTTTGCAGATGGCACAACGAATTTCAGAGATAAAGAACGAATTTTCATCCGTTTTGTGTCTTTAAAGTCATACTTTTACGTTTTATGCCATATCTAAATCATCAAAAATTGCAAAAATAACAAAACAGTGCCGCAGTGAACGAACCCCGCAGTGCCGCACCGGTGCCCCAAGTGCAGTGAGAGTCCACCTTAAGCGGGCTGTTTTGAAGTTAATTGGAAAATTAGAGAACGCCAATGATTTATTGTCTTATTATCTTCAAACGCTTCGCGCTTGTGTTTAGGTAGCAGAGGCGATACAGAGCTAGGTTGTAAAACTTATTGGCTACACGTTTCGACGTTTCTAAGTTGACCACTGTTGCTGGCTAGATTTGCTGCAAGATGGCGTGTTGTGGTTTTGTTCGGCGGCATTCTTATAACATGGTTATGGCAGCCTTGCTGGCAGTCGGACTTACTACTGTTGAAGCACAAGGTAATTTTTCTGTTACTTGCATAGTAGTGTTAAAGGTATGCTACGTAATTATCTTTGTGTCCCCCCTAGTTAGACCCTCCTGACTGTAAGCAACAGCTTCCAGGCCTCCAGTAGGCACCCTAGGGGGTGGGGTAATGAGTTTATCACACTCCAGCTGGCTACAGGGGAAGATCTTCTTCTTTTCAAACACTCTATTTTTTTCCACTTCAGAATAGCATATAATCATGCACTTAGTCTATTTTGTAGGGTATCAATAAGCTGAGGTTACATTCCCTTCAAAACTGCAAGAAATCTTGCAAAGATTACGTTTTTCAAAAACTGGTGCAACTGTCATCAGACACCCCACTGTGCAGTCAGGCACACAAGACACTGATAAGCCAGATGTGGGCGTGTTTCCCTAGGAAGCATGGAGGTCCATGTAGGAAGAACACAGTTTGTAGACATCATCTGACATGTTTGTTTGATGCACTGATGTTGCAACTTCTATCAGTGAGCCTTGATATTCAATGCTAAAGGGTAGACTTAGCTTACTATATAAAGAAATGGCAGGAAAATCTACTTTTTGTATTGTCCAAATATTACGTAGCATAGCTTTAAGTTTAATGCAAACTCTTATCTGAAGGGTTATTGCAAGTACCACGAAAATGGCACTCAATGGAAAAATAGCATTGTATGTGACTTCTCTAGTCTAAATACTGACGCTGAATTCTAACTTATTTAGTTTGACGTGTATTTCTGGAAAAGTGACAGACAATGGGTCAAGTTTTTTTTCCAAAATGAGTTGCCGGTTCTGTGATATGTATGGATGGAAAAGGTTTTGTTTTTGTCTGAAAGTACGATTAAATTAATTGGCCTCTTTAAAGAGCTCCTTTTTTAAAACCAAATAATGATGTATGACGTGATGTGATATGACGCTATATGTTTTGTATATTGACACAATGATATGCGCTCATCGTTGTAGGTTTATCTTCCGTATTAGAAAAACAATAACAGTTTGAAAAAGTGTGGCGTACTGTGGTGTAACGGTAAGAGTTTGGCTCAATTTTAAAGCCTAGAGACTCCAGAGTTTGAGCCCCCTGATACGTTCCGACGTTGTGCACGTCAGAACGTAGCAGGGAACGAAAAGCATTTTACTCATTTCTGACCCTGGGAAGGCATTTTACATGAATTTCCTCACTTCACTCACGTGACAGGTGAAAATGAATAAGTAGCTAGCTCTTTTTAAGGACGTCTTTATATGAAGGTCCAATGTTGGATGAGACACGCCTGAAGCATGTTAAAGAGCCCATGGCCCAGCACACCATCCTGGTTGAGTAGATCAATGAAATTTGTACAAACATGTTGCGTAACGCCAAAAGGCAGTTTCCTAATTTTTCGGATTACTGGGTTTCGCAATGCAAACAAACATCCTCTCGATCGTAATGTACATTCGACATCAACAAAATATAGACTAAGTTATGATTATTTCACACATTGTAATCAATGTAAACTTTTTTACCACACCTATCTATTAGATAGTTTGGGGGATTTCAACATGAAAAAATTCTTCTCGTTGTTTGTTTATTCCTTAATTTCATTTCTCTTTGTTTAAATTGCGTGGAACTTTATAAACGTTGCCAATACTTTTCAGAACGTTGAATGTTGCCCCATTCAAATAAAATACATACTTACATGTATGTGAATGAATACTGCGAAGACTATTAAATGTATTTTGCTTGCAAAATAATCTACCTTCTCCCTCTTAATCATTCGTCAATGTAACGTATGATTTGATTTCCCTAATATAAAACTTCATAAACCATATAGTACTGTAAATGCAGAAATGTTCGCGGTGGATTAATGTTCGCGGTTTTCGCGCTGACCACTTTACCGCGAACTTAAAACCACTGCGAACATTTTCTATTATGGTATTAGACTGCAGTCTATGGTGTTACCACGAAGTCCCTTTTCCCGTTACCGCGAAATTAAATCCCCGCGAACTTAAATACATTTACAGTATTACGTAAATTGGTGCAAGCCTTAACTAGTACCTTTACATGTTCTCACTGATCGTTCTAGAGGTGACCTAAATCCGGTAACAATATTAAACTAGTGACACTTTTATACAGGTTTGCTGGTCTTAGTTAAATGAGTTTACGGCGTTTGATTTGTGGCATATATGTAGATTTTCAGATATATGTGTTTATACCCCTGTGACATTTGGCGAACATCGATCGGACGACGATTCTGCGGCAATCGCCCGAGGCTAGCTTATAATAATAACTTTATTGCACAACAAAGTGTACAAGGTACAAACTATGGCTCATTTGTGACATGCACGGTTTTCAGGTGAAATATACACCCAACCCTCTGTCGATCTTAAATATGGCCAATCTTCCATCGATACGCCCGAAGATCGTGGATAATGTGACAGGGGTATTACAAAACTTTACTGCAATTCTTTCCGATCACGGGTGGTGAAAGATTGTACATGTAGATGCCATCTGAACGTCTGACTCTTCAAGAAATTTATCATTTTGCTTGATGTACTACCAAAAACTTCGACAATAAGATTTTGTTTTGATAGCGTTCATATGTAAGTATGCGTGTAGATGGACAGCTTATAAAAGTTGATGTTGGACATTGGTGTGTTTGATTATAATTTAGCACCGGATGGATGTACCTTTGCTCTGGGAATGAAGAGCGGTTATATCAAAGACGATCAGCTTACGGCTTCCAGTTGGAACACGACGTGGTACTACCAACCCTGGGGGGCCAGGCTCAACGGGACCAAGGCCTGGCAGACCAACACCACGGACCCGTCACCATGGTTACAGGTAACGTCACCACATATACGTCATTCATGACCCCGTCACCATGGTTACAGCTGACGTCACTAACGTGATTAATGCGCTCTTTTCATGGTAAATTCTCGGCAGAACTTCACTCATTTGTGCCTCCAATGCGAACTTTCTCTACAAGAACCCGTTTAGCCACCTCCACGGAGCAAAGCATCCCTTTTCCTCCATAGTCCTCCAAGTAGGAGGAAGTTCCACGCGGAGAGCTTCTTTCCTAGAACAACTTCGCTATGAAATAAGCTACCACGGACCTGCTTCCCCAGGGGGTACAATATGAAACTGTTTAAGTCAAGGGTTAACAGACATCTTTCTTCACAATACAGTATTGTAACTCAAAACGCTTAAGTGGCTCCATGAGCCTTGTTTTGCGGTGAATCCTAAGAAAATAAAAAAAATGGCCCGTAGTTACAGATATTGAGGTCACCACCTGTGGGTCATAAACGATATCTTATCTTTAAGGGGGTCATAGAAAGCTTATTTAATGTGTAGTGCTAATCTTATGAGTAGATGTGATATCTTCTTTATTAGATTAGGAACAAACATGATTGAATACAGCAACACAAGGCCGCCGCGGCAAGTAACTTTATTAGATTTTGTCGTCATTTATGGGCAAACCAAAGTTAGCTATTAGCTTCCATCATAGTGGCACCGAAATTTGAAACCTTGATAACGTTTTGTCGTCTACATGCTTATTTTCTATTAGAAATGTCAGTCGTTAACGTTGTCAGAATGTTCCCCATTCTCGAACAAAGTAGATGTCATGTTTTACCTAACCTTCAAAAGCTTTCCCGTCACTGATTTGCATAACAACTCAGATACCCGTGGTCGAATGGCAACATTGGTGTAATAAAACGAATGTTTGTCGGCATGAGGTTTTTTTGTGTGTATGTATGTGTTTGTGCGTGTGTGTGTGTCTGTGTGTCTGTGTACCTGTGTGTGCGCGCGCGCGTGTTTGTGTATTTGTGGTGGTGTGTGTGTGTGTGCGCGCGCGTGTGTGTGTGTGTGTGTGTGTGCGCGCGCGTGTGTGCGTGTGTGGTGCGTTTGTATGTGTGTGTGCGTGTGTGTGTGTGTGTGCGTGCGTGTGCGTGTGTGTGTGTGTGTGTGTGTGTGTGTGTGTGTGTGTGTGTGTGTGTGTGTGATGGTTTCTTTTATATCATAGCGGCTTTTACAGTATTACATCACAAATCCAAGTTCTAATTCCTCATTTTCTGGACAAGGTAAGGCCCCAAGTTTTGGTTTGTAGATAGCTCTTATGGTAAGGATGAAGTGGCATAACTTTGGGTCCTCAGGCGTCGTTTTATCTACATGGGGGTAATTCATTACAACATGATAAGGTTAAGCCAAGGGTTTAATAAATTTTCATGATGACCTGTTAATACTTTTTCTTCAGGTGGATCTTCGCCCGCCAGTCATCCCTCGGTACATCACGTCCGTCCAGACCCAGGGTCTCTGGGCGGGCTGGGTCGCTTCCTACACCGTAGAGATCAGCAACGACACAACGGACTGGATTCTATACGAGAACGGAAAGGTTTGAATGTGCATATAAAACGTGTACATTTGTTAGTTGAGAGCTTTAACCCATTTTCAAAACAAAATTACCAGAATACAAGTTTAGAGAATTCGAATGTCAAATGCTGCAAAAAAAAATTTCCTGCGATTTTCAACTGTCGGAAAAGTTTTGCTAGACCAAGAAAAATAAATATCTAATTTTAGATCAGTGTATTTCAAATTACAAACTTCTGAAAAGGCCAATAAGTTGTGCATCTGGAACAATTTTTTTTGTAGAGCTTTACTAAGATATGAAAAGATCACTTTTTTTTCAAAGCAAAGTTCTTTCTTCAAAACTAAGGAGTTACATAATAAACGAAGTTTTTGTGACTGTCTGTGACCTTCTTTATGGCAACGTTGTCTGTATCTATTTATGCGATAATACTTAATATTGGGACCGCGTAGCGCAGAAAGACTGTGTTCGGCCCGTGACCGAGAGGTCGGGGGTTCGAATCCGGCTGCCGTGTTAACGATCTTGTGCCCTTGGGAAAGGCACTTTACACGACTTTCCCCACAAAAATAAAAATGAAAATGAGTGAAAAATGAGTACTTAACTTCGGTGAAAATGAGTACTTAAATTCGGCTAGGGCCGTCCCTCGGATAAGACGTAAAATGGAGGTCCCATGTCTGGGGAGAGCCATACCCCAGGCACGTTAAAGAACCCCCACACGTGCGATGGTGCGGTGTGCGATGGTGCAAAATCCTTCCGTCTAAAATTGGTGATCCATTGGTGGCAATCATCCCTAGCTACGTTGCAAAATGCCCCAGTCATCATTGCCCCGAAGAAGGTGACAGACGGTCAGCGAAACGCGAAATATTATGATACTCCTTAGTTGTGAATAAAGAACTTTGTTATTGAGTCATTCACGAGTCTGACATAATTATTTTCGGAATTCTCAATTTTACAGAATTTTACTGGCAACAATGATGGGGGTTCAGTCGTACAGGTCGATGTGGACCCGCCCATTTTTGCCAACTTTCTCCGGATCTACCCGAACACCTGTCATGGGACGTTATGCCGACTCAGGATGGAGCTGATTGGCTGCGATGGTATGACGTCATAAATCAATCATTCGCAGGCAGCGCAGAGGCGTTCTGCATTCGCAGACGTCATCAGATAGATATATACATAGAGAGAGGGAGAGAGAAATATAGAATAATTGGAAATTCAGAAATAGTTTACGGCGATATACGTGTTTGGCGTGTTTTCGGTTAAGATATTCAAGTTCGAAACCCTTCACACCTTGAATCTCGAAAGAGCTAAACGGGTTGACCCTGCCTTTGGGTAATTTTTACGTAAAGCCATTTGTATCCATATTTGTATCTCTTGTTGCCCACTTCTAGCTAAATCGAATTAAAATGTTTTAGAGTAAAGCGGTTCTTAATGAATGGTTTTCCTCAAGAAAATTGCCCAAACTGGTTATGACACATGATGGCCGTTGAAAAGTGTGACGTAAGCAATGGGTCATACATGGTTGGAAGTTGGTATCTTCCCCCTCCTTGGCTCAATGATTTATGTGCATTTTATCATTGAAATATTTTTGCTTCCCAGGAATTGATCACTGTGTAAATGTGACTTGCTTGAACAACGGAACATGCATAGATGGGCTCGACGACTACAGGTGCGCATGCGTGCCTGGATACACCGGGAAGGACTGTGAGATCAGTAAGGATTTGTTTTCCATTTGTTGTTATTTTTTTACGGTGAGTAATAACATAGCATATGTATTGCATGTAGCCTACATTCCAATACCACCACTTTGATGTAATCAGTAAGTGTATGCGTCCTTGAAAATGTGAAAATCCACACTCGAGTCAGGCATTTTTTAATCTTTATTTCTGTGTCAACAGATATCGACGAATGTGTGTCGGGTCCATGTCAAAATGGCGGCACCTGTATCGACGGTGTTAATGGCTACAGTTGCGCATGCGCACCAGGGTACACCAACCAGACATGTGGAATAGGTAGATCAAATTTCATCAAATTTCTATAATTGATAAGAAATATTATGACAGAGAATTTACTAGAATACTAGAATAATATTTTGGTTTAATCACATAAGTTCTTGATGCACCATCATAAAATTTATTACGAGCCAACGATTCGATAACCATCTTCCATCTTCGTCAGGGCTACGGCCGCGTGGCGCGTTGGTACACCCGATCCCTCGATCTCGGAAGATAAGCAACGCGCGGTCCGGATAGTGCTTGGATGGGGGACCAACCAAGGACGTCCGGATTGCTGTAGCCTCACGAAGTTTTCCACGAAATTTTATTCCGGGAGGGACGTAAAACGACCACGTTAAACAGCCTCATTACTCATACTTGGGGTACCTACTGGCTGGCAAAATACACCAGATGATTATTATTATACTGACTGGCTTACAGTGCACTGAAATTCTCAAAACTCATATCACAAGGAAAGGAAAGTAATACTTGTTGTTTTGCATTCAACATTTCTTCTATGAACGAATGTCGCTGCCGATATCACTGGTCGGACCGCGGGGATTCCCCGTGTACACGGCCGGCATGTTTCTGATCAGCGTGTTTGGCTTCAATACGATGTTTATAGAGACTTAAAAAGTTGTTCATATAAAATTGTAGTACAAAACGTCAGCGTGGCTTCTTTTTTTTGTCAATGACAACATTTACTACTTTGTAATAGCGAAATATATTTTTTGCGGTTTTCGCGACAATGGGAATAAGCTGACGGAAAAAAAATCGAGCTGGCTAAAGCCCTGACTGAGAACCTGTAACTCCTAGCTCTAGTGCACTGTAAACCAGTCAGTATATCCCTGTCATCAAAACGTTGGCTCCTAATAAAATTCATGGTTATGCATCAAGAGTTTTGTTATTAAGTATCTTACCGACCAAATGAAATTATTCACCGAATAGTATTGCTTATTTTCGCTAATCATTACCTGTTTTTTTTTTCTCTTATCAAAAGATATTGACGAGTGTTTGTCTAAACCATGTCAAAATGGCGGCACCTGTACCGATGGGATTGACAGCTACAACTGCACATGCGCAGCAGGTTACACAGGTCTGACCTGTCAACTGGGTACGTCATAAGAAAAGCTATTTTTCTGATTTTGATTAACGATGCTATACAATTTAGATACTGAACAGTTGTTTAAAAGACATTTGGCGTAGCTACCTATATGAAGTCACCAGATTCTGCAGTCTTTCCTATGTCTATCATTTGACATTCCGAGAATAATTTTAAACTAGAGTTCGGGGACCTCATACCTCCATGAAATATTTATTGCTTTTTGTGGATGTTATGTATGTTGATGGTCGGTTGTATTTGAGAGTAATGGATATTACTGTTATGGGAGAGAACTGGTTTTTCATTCAAAGACAAAAACTATGTCCATCTGATTAGGAAATATAAATATGTGACACTTGAAGTATAATGTGAGTTTAATAGATCGACGCCATATGGTAGCGTGGTGTTCTTGAAATATCCTTCAACCAATACCTACATGTAGGATACGGGGACAAGTTGATGCCAGATATATATCATAGCCACGCATAGAGTCATAACGCCATGCGGAGCACAAAATCTAACAGCGCAAACGAAGTATAACACACCAGGTCAAAAAGCTCGGGGTTCCCCAACCAGCTGTCATACACCTCACTATCTGCTTGGAGCTAAGCCCATTAACAAAGGCTTAAAGCACGATGCCTGTTCCAATATATCGCAGATATAGGGGTGGTTTCTGATATTATTACATCAATTATAACGACAGATACGGCGCCCAAAATCTCATCGCTTTGAGCTTTTATCATACTCCACCAACACAACAAGTATAAAACGAATCCATTTAGCCATTCTTGAGTAATCTTGTACACAGATCCAAACAGCTGTCGTAGAAATCACCTCACTATCTGAGATGAGCTAAGCCCATTAACAAAGGCTTAAAGCACGATGCCTATTCCAATATATCGCAGATATAGGGGTGATTTCTGATATTATTACATCGATTATAACGACAGATACGGTGCCCAAAATCTCATCGACTTGAGTTTTCATCATACCCCACCAACACAACAAGTATGAAACCAATCCATTCAGCCATTCTTGAGTAATCTTGTACACAGATCCAAACAGCTGTCGTAGAAATCACCACACCGTCTGAGATGAGCTAAGCCCATTAACAAAGGCTTAAAGCACGATGCCTGTTCCAATATATCGCAGATATAGGGGTGATTTCTGATATTATTACATCGATTATAACGACAGATACGGCGCCCAAAATCTCATCGATTTGAGCTTTTATCATACTCCACCAACACAACAAGTATAAAACGAATCCATTTAGCCATTCTTGAGTAATCTTGTACACAGATCCAAACAGCTGTCGTAGAAATCACCTCACTATATGAGATGAGCTAAGCCCATTAACAAAGGCTTAAAGCACGATGCCTATTCCAATATATCGCAGATATAGGGGTGATTTCTGATATTATTACATCGATTATAACGACAGATACGGTGCCCAAAATCTCATCGATTCGAGCTTTCATCACACCCCACCAACACAACAAGTATGAAACCAATCCATCCATCCGTTCTTGAGTAATCATCTACACAGACAGAGACACATTACAGAAAATATAACCTCCATTCCATGACATTTCATGGAGGTAAAAATTGTAGAAACAAAAGCCAACAGCTGCAAACACATACAAAACAATATATCCGGCTTTTGTTGGGGTAATCATCCCGGTTTTATGTCAATGCTGTTTGCTGAATGAATGTTTTTTTTCCAACAGAAATTGACGAATGTCAGACCGGCCCATGTCAAAATGGCGGCTCCTGCATCAACGGAGTTGACGACTACAGTTGCACATGCGCACCAGGGTACACCGGGCAGACATGTGGGATAGGTAGGCTATACTGACATCTATTCCTCGTGCTAGTCTATGCATTTGTTGGTCTCGACCGAATTACATAGGGCCAATATGTATTTTGTATATTGAATTCGTATTGGTAGAACCAGACTTGTCCTTGGCAATGAAACAGATTTTTGCCGATCCACCCATGCATTAATTAATACAAAATAAACAAGTATCTATTTAGGTAGAGGTGACTTTGTATAGATAATTCTGTATGTCAGTAGATGTTAATTTTTCTTTAACTTTTTAATGATGTTTAAATATTTGCCTGTTTGCTAAACTAATGTATTCTCCATAGACATTGACGAATGTGTGCCCGGTCTGTGTCAAAATGGCGGCTCCTGTATCGACGGAGTTAATGGCTACAGTTGCACATGCGCACCAGGGTACACTGGGCAGACATGTGTGATGGGTAAGTCATTCTACTAAAGATAAACCGATCATGCCAGCAACTCAGGAAGAATAAAAAAGGATACAAGCCAAGAGATAACAGACATTTTCTTTTTTCACAATCCAGTTTTGTAACCTACGAAAACGCTTGAGTGGCTCCATGAGCCTTGTTTTGTGGTGAATCCTAAGTAAATAAAAAACAAAAACAAGACAGGTTGATGCAAATGAGTCAGGTAGTCCCTGTTGTCTATGTACAAGAGGTAGTATGTAAAATAGCGCAGAATCCCAAGTACCGAAAGCTTCGGTACGTAGGCGTACGTTCATGTTAAGGTGGTAGTCCTACGAATCGAACTTTCCGTCACTTGGACCCGTTTCCAAAATCATTTCTATTTTCTCGAGTAACTGCTATTTGGAGATTTTTTTATTATTACCAGGATGTGTAACCTTCATTAACCTTATATTAAATGTTAGTATGTGCATCAGGGCATATGTAACACATTTTATAGCTGCCCAGAGCACGCACTCAAACTTCGGAACAACTTTTTTTTTACCAGCAATCAATAGGGACCCCACATTTCAGTACCAAGGACAACGCTAGTGAACGCAGCAACATTTTACTTTGTCACAACCAAGGGCTTAGGGAAAGGGTACTTGTCAGGGATTCCTGTTTTTAAAGAAAAATGCATTACGTTTTGTCTAACAGCATTCTCCTTTTTTTCATTCCCTGTACCTACTATAGACTTAGATTTGTCTACAACAAACTTGCCCCCAACTGTAACTCCAACAGCCGTCAAGGACAAAGTAACAGTTGGTGTAACAGAACCAGGAGCTTCAGGAGGGACGGACTTCCTCTCCGTGTCTGCCGCAGACGTCGCCTGGATCGCCCTGTGGACAGCCGTGGCCGTGGCCATCTTACTGCTGCTCATCATCGTCATAGCTCTCTGCTGCTGCCTGGTCAAGACTTGGAAAAAGGACAGAAGGTGAAGACTGTTTTCATAAAAGCGATGAAAAACAATATGTTATGTTTGTTATGTTGTTACTCCAAATTTTCTTCATTCAATGACCGTTTTTAAAGGTAAGGCACTAGGTACATACCTCCAAATTTTCGACGGCTGACAGTCCATCTTGTTCAGGGAGAGTGACCTAGTCTCGATCTCGCGAGAGAGCACGAGACTAGATCAGGCTTGCATGGATCATCTTGTAATGTACTTGAAATGTACTTGTAATGTTGTTGTAATGTTGAGTTTCTTGCAAGTATAAGAATATGCATCAACTGCATACAATTTAGCATCTCACTTACTAAGCAGGTTTGATAGATCTAGAAATATGACGTTTTGAATGATATCAAATTATGCAGAAATATTGAAACACACTAATATTTGGGTTTTCCTGGAAACATTCACTTCTATGAACTTCAAGTTAGCTATTGGAAAATGTCATGGATTTATACTACAAAAATATTGCAACTGTACATATGAGTGATATGACCAACAAGAATAACATATATTTTCTCCTTCCTTCCAAGGGTTGAGAGTAAAGAAGAGTTGATACTTGCCCAACGTGATTCAGCCGTTGGCGTTCGGTACGTAAAACAAACACACAATTCGACAGGCCAAAAATATTGTTGACAAGAATATAAACAAGGCCTTTTATTAATTGCCATTTTTGGGTTTAGCCAGTAGGTATGTTTTGTGCGGACCGCTTTACAGTATATCATATCATACTGTCAGTACTGACCAATATAGAGTTTTATCAATGACAGCATGAGGTTTAAACTAATGATCAATTGTTGAGGCAATACGCAAATGCCAGCAATGGAACATTCTACTCAAGTTGGGTTTTGTTTTTGTTTTAAGCAGAAGAAGACAAAAAACACCACTTTTTTCTATAATTTGCCCGTTCTATTCTCAAATAAAATGAGACTTAATCTTCGTTTGTGAATATAGGAATGTAGGAGAAAGTCGTGGTAACTTCGTAAAACAATTTTGTTCTATATTGAATGATTCAATGCCATTATTAACTGCTCTATTCTAGCCGACCTCGTCCCCACAAGCTATCGCCTGCAGTCCCGTTTCCAGCAGAAAGGGGGCGTTGTGACACCACAAAGAAGTCACCTCCAAAAGTGAGTCTGACGGATGTAGAGACGCCGGTGGTCATCCCCCGCCCGTACGTTCGGTCCTACAACTCACCGTGGGACCCACTGGACTTTTAGAAAGAAGCCTGTCATGTTTTCTCTCGCCCTTCACAATGATTTACAACCGTAGCCTGGAAACTAGTGTTCTGACGTCTATGTAGTAAAATATGATGTCGTCGAAGTGTTGTGCTTCTTTTTAGAGCTTTGACAGGGTTATAATGTCGACTCCGATCACTACCTCTCTACCGGCGTTACCGTCACTCAGACTCTGCTAGCTCGTAATCTCCACCTAACTCAATCTCCACCAAAACGAAATACCTGATATAATGACAGATTCTGCTGGAGATGCACAGCTAAAATCAGGAGAAGCCAGACTGATGCACAAGGCAGAAGATTTCAAAGCGAATACCGAGACAAGACCTTATACACTTCAACAGACCTCAATCGGACAACAGATATCACTCTTGTATGGGACTGTTGAGCTATAGCCAAATGTACATGTTTGCGCCGAAGGTTACGTTCATACTTCAACATTGACTGCCGAAAATACCTCTTTAACTCAGTGTAGATATGTAAAAGGAAATATCTCAACATCACAATGTACCTATCTTAGAGGCTGTTTCATTGGGCATCGGTCCAGACCACGGGTAAAAATTGAAATTCACACTTGTAATGAGAACTTTATTCCACGTCATTTTAGAGCTTATATTATTACACGAGTACAAGTATGGGAAGCGTCAAACAGCCGTGCAGCTTACAAGAAGATACGTACGTACAAGATCGAGAGGTAGCGGTTTAGATTCTTGGCATCACTAGCTATAGCTAGTGTAGGAATGGGTACCTAACTACGATCGGGGGAGAGGGGTGGGGTAAATGCTGGTGTAATGATACGTATGGGCTCCGCCTTTCACAACTATATATCACAGCGTATAGCAATCCACTGTCCCTCCGACCTCAAAAGGGCAATCAGAATACAATCTATCTTTTACATAAACACGATACAACGTCTATCATGTAGACTTTACGAGATAAATGTTTGCGCAAGGTCCGATACTCTTTCGTTGATGACATGCAATAAAAGCATTAGACGATTAAAAAAAAGATAAGTCAGCGCTTTTAATGACAAAAGTTACAACAGTTTGCAACAGATGATCATGAACATAAATATTGACCGCTGCCCTATACAACAAGATATATGCATATGTGTCTACAATATTTCAAATATAACTCCCTAAAGAACATTGTTTATGTAATTTGAAAGTGGAGATAATGTACAGCATCTATTACCTATGAAATGTACAATACATCAATACGTCAATAGCGTCAATACATCAAAGGCACTGTGTTATATACGCGTATAAACTGTCAATATATATGAGAGAAAATTTCTTAACGCAACGATATTACCACGACTTTTGTATGACCAACAAAAAAACTACAAAATAGTAATACGAAATAAGTTTACTTAGTATATATAAGCAATGAAGGCTAACATTAGATATATGATATTCATGCTAACAATAAAAGATATCTCAAAGTCTGCTTGAATTCGATTGGCAAATTAAAGAACACCAGTGATTTATTGCATTGTTATCTTCAAACACTTCGCACACACCTTTAGGTGACAGAGGCGTTACAGAACTAACGTTGTAAAACGTATTGGCTACACTTAGGCCGACGTTTCTAGGTTAAACTCCGTTGTTGACTAGATATGCTTCAAAATGGCGTGCTATGATGTTTGGCGGATTTCTTACAGCGTGTTTATGATAGCTTTTCTCGCTGTCGGACTTACGTATACTGTCGTTGAAGCACAAGGTAATTGTTTCTGTTACTTACATACTAATGATAAGTTTAGTACCACGAAAAGTGCGGAAAAACAAAGTATTCTATGCGACTGCTCCAGTCTAAATTCATTTAGATTGACTTCTTTCTCTGAGGCAATGGACGACAATGGATTCAGTTTCTGATGAAATATGTGGTCAGATGTTAGGAGGATATTAGTTTATTTTTAAGACGTTGAGAGAAAAAGATAGCCTTTAGTGGCCTCTTTAAACTTTAAAGAGCTCTTTTCCTTCGTAAGCAAAATATACGTATTACGTGATATACATAACACATGTTTTGCGTATTAGCACATATGATATTGGCTCCTCGTAGTAGGTTAACCCTATTCAGACCGGGCTTTTTTGGTCATCCCTGGACGGGGGGGGGGGGGGCTTTTGAGGCCCTCCACTTCTAAGTCCTATAACTCTAAAACGACGTGCCGTAGGGCCACCAAATTTTTAGGACATAATGTCGACATAATATCTGACAAGTATGTGACGTTTGACGTTACGTTAACGTAGGATGACGTAATTATGACGTCATCAATTTGATTATATTGGCCGGAGCCATGAAAAAGGGGTATTCTCAGAAAATTTCAAGTTATGCAACAGAAATGCAACAACAAGTGCAGATAACAGAATGATAAAGTTTATTACGACATGTGTTGCCAATAGCAACATCAATGACGTCAAAATGACGTCATAAAATGACGTCATGCACATCCAAGATACGAGTTGGGCTCCGCCATATTATACCCACCACCTTGAATTTTCAAAAATACTTTTTTTGCAACAAATAATCACAAAGGGCAATGGAAATAGACTAAATTCATTCATTTAGATGGTTTTTGATGAAAAAATACCAGGTAGTTACAAATTTTAAGGGAAAATTAGCTTGTTATTGTTGATCTGGCTATACGGTCCGCCATCTTGGATTTTGGGCTGATGACGTCATCAAATTAGCATAATTTATGCATATATAATTATGAAAGATATGCTTAATAATGTTAGATTTTATTAATGTAACAAAATAGCAGTAATATAGCAAATAAATGTGAAAAATACCCTGTTAGAACCAAAAATAGTGATTTTTGGCAAAACTGCCTGTCAACAAACGGTTGCCATGGCAACCCGAAAAAATGGAAAATTTGTCAAACTTCGGGAAATTGTTGCCAACAATATTTTAGGAAAAGTCACTAAATTTGGTGGCTCTAGCGTAAGCCGTTCTGGCGTTATAGGACATCGAAGTCGGCGCGGGCCTCAAAAGCCCCCCCCCCCCCCGGTCTGAATAGGGTTAACCTTCCGCACTCGACAATAAAACACCAATGTGTAAATAGTGGCTTCGTGTAGGGTGACCATTGGGTTTGTCTCAAAGCCTAAACACCCTGGGTTTGAATCCTCTGACATGCTCCTATATTGTAACATTGGCAAAAGCACATTACAGTAATTTTCTCGCTTCACTCACTGACAAGTTAAACGTAGGAACTAGCCATTTTTGTTCAGGGCCGTCCCTCGAATAGGAGGTCCCGTGTTTGATGAGAGTCACACCTGGAGCATGTTAAAGAACCCAACACACTTACGAGTCGAATTTATCCCGGTGTAAGTGGATCAATTACATCTGCCCGGATATGCAGATTATACTCTTCAGTATAAATCTAGTGTGTTATGCCATAAGGTAGTTTACTGGGATATGAAATACAAACAAAACTCTCTCGATCGTAATGCGCATTCGCAATGAACAAGATATAGACAAAGTTATGATTATTTCACACACTGTACTAAATGTTATCTCTAAAACCACACCCATGGAATAGCTTAGTGGTTTTGAACACGACCGTATTCACTCTTCATTTGGACCTTGCTAGTTAATATTTTTCTTTTGAAATGTGATAATTTCTTGATTTCCTTAAAATAATTTCTTTGTGTTTACTATGTTGAAGACCTATACAAGTTTTGAGAACCTTTTAACAATAAATGGTGCAATTTCTTCGAAAGAACGTTAAAATTTGTCCCTTTTAAATCAAATGTATCGATGATATGACAAAAATTATAAAAATGCTCTTGCAAAATAAGATGCTCTTACCATCTTAATCCTTTGTCTATGTAAAAGTATGATCTTAGTTTCCTAATATTATACTCCATTACCCATATACGCAATCCACATTTTGCCCTATTTTTAGGTGAAAGCTTTACCCAGTACTTGAAAATACCCTCACAGATCGCCCTAGAATTGACATAAATCCGTTAGCAATATCTTACTGGTGACACTTTTATACATGTTTGCTTGCCATAAATGGGTCATCATAGAGGAGTTTAAAGAGTTTTACTGTGTTGGTTTTGCCGTATGGAGATTTAGTTATAGATAACGTAAAAAATTGTTGTAGCTGTTTTCAATCAGGGATGATTAATTAAGATAGTGAATGTTGTATAGACATCTG
>NC_049995.1:6741754-6744765 GCF_000003815.2 Branchiostoma floridae
GCGCACCAGGGTTCACCGGTCAAACATGTGGGATAGGTACGTTTTGATGTTTGGAAAAATGAATTTCTTACCATTGGTGAATAGAGACATAAGAAGTACTGTAAATGCAGAAATATTCGCGGTGGATTAATATTCGCGGTTTTCGCGGCGGCCGCTTCACCGCGAAATTAAATCCACCGCGAATATTTCGTCTGCTGGCGCCGCCTAAGGTGCCCCTTTTCCGCTCCATGTACATACTACTACTGTCTTTGTCACTGTATAATGAAATGTTTGACATACTTACTACGGTGAAGTCTTGACTGAAGACACACATGTAATTTTTTCATACGACCAACTGTATTACAGTACTGTACAGTATGTTCACCATGATACACAGGTCGTACTACTGTATACTATTACGTATTGAGAGGGTAGATACGATTAGATCAGTAACAGTGGCTCACGCAAGAACAAGTCAAAAGCATGGAAACTGTTCTATCCGTCTGTATAGGACCCTTACCGGGCAACCAGCAAGTGTTTTCCAACTGGCGGTTTGTAGAGGCGCCTGGTTTTACACGGCAGTTCGTAACTACAGTGCAGTGCTGAAAATGCATTGAATTTCGCGGGATGGCGCTACCGCGAAATTAAATCCACCGCGAAATGTCCATTTTGCCGCTACCGCGAAATTAAATCCCTGCGAAATTAAATACATTTACAGTATTTTCAGCCAGATTGACGCTTTAAATGCAATGGTTTTGCTGAATATTATGCTACTTTTTCATCGTTTTTCCTCTTTTGTCAACAGATATTGACGAATGTGTGTCCGGTCCATGTCAAAATGGCGGCTCCTGTACCGACGGAGTGAATGGTTACAGTTGCACATGCGCACCAGGGTTCACCGGTCAAACATGTGGGATAGGTACGTTTTTATGTTTGGAAAAATGAATTTCTTACCATTGGTGAATGGAGACATAAGAAGTATTTTCAGCCAGATTGACGCTTAAAATGTAATGGTTTTGCTGAATATTATGCTACTTTTTCATCGTTTTTCCTCTCTTGTCAACAGATATTGACGAATGTGTGTCCGGTCCATGTCAAAATGGTGGCACCTGTACCGACGGAGTGAATGGTTACAGTTGCACATGCGCACCAGGGTTCACCGGTCAAACATGTGGGATAGGTACGTTTTTATGTTTGGAAAAATGAATTTCTTACCATTGGTGAATAGAGACATAAGAAGTATTTTCAGCCAGATTGACGCTTTAAATGCAATGGTTTTGCTGAATATTATGCTACTTTTTCATCGTTTTTCCTCTGTTGTCAACAGATATTGACGAATGTCTGTCCGGTCCATGTCAAAATGGCGGCTCCTGTATCGACGGAGTGAATGGTTACAGTTGCACATGCGCACCAGGGTTCACCGGTCAAACATGTGGGATAGGTACGTTTTGATGTTTGGAAAAATGAATTTCTTACCATTGGTGAATGGAGACATAAGAAGTATTTTCAGCCAGATTGACGCTTAAAATGTAATGGTTTTGCTGAATATTATGCTACTTTTTCATCGTTTTTCCTCTCTTGTCAACAGATATTGACGAATGTGTGTCCGGTCCATGTCAAAATGGCGGCTCCTGTATCGACGGAGTGAATGGTTACAGTTGCACATGCGCACCAGGGTTCACCGGTCAAACATGTGGGATAGGTACGTTTTGATGTTTGGAAAAATGATTTCTTACCATTAGTGAATAGAGACATAAGAAGTATTTTCAGCTAGATTGACGCTTAAAATGTAATGGTTTTGCTGAATATTATGCTACTTTTTCATCGTTTTTCCTCTGTTTTCAACAGATATTGACGAATGTGTGTCCGGTCCATGTCAAAATGGCGGCACCTGTACCGACGGAGTGAATGGTTACAGTTGCACATGCGCACCAGGGTTCACCGGTCAAACATGTGGGATAGGTACGTTTTGATGTTTGGAAAAATGAATTTCTTACCATTGGTGAATAGAGACATAAGAAGTATTTAGAACCAGATTGACGCTTAAAATGCAATGGTTTTGCTGAATATTATGCTACTTTTTCATCGTTTTTCCTCTGTTATCAACAGATATTGACGAATGTGTGTCTGGTCCATGTCAAAATGGCGGCACCTGTACCGACGGAGTGAATGGTTACAGTTGCACATGCGCACCAGGGTTCACCGGTCAAACATGTGGGATAGGTACGTTTTGATGTTTGGAAAAATGAATTTCTTACCATTGGTGAATAGAGACATGAGAAGTATTTTCAGCCAGATTGACGCTTAAAATGTAATGGTTTTGCTGAATATTATGCTACTTTTTCATCGCTTTTTCCTCTCTTGTCAACAGATATTGACGAATGTGTGTCCGGTCCATGTCAAAATGGCGGCACCTGTACCGACGGAGTGAATGGTTACAGTTGCACATGCGCACCAGGGTTCACCGGTCAAACATGTGGAACAGGTACGTTTTTATGTTTGGAAGAATGAATTTCTTACCATTGGTGAATAGACACATAAGAAGTATTTAGAACCAGATTGACGCTTTAAATGCAATGGTTTTGCTGAATATTATGCTACTTTTTCATCGCTTTTTCCTCTGCTGTCAACAGATATTGACGAATGTGTGTCCGGTCCATGTCAAAATGGCGGCACCTGTACCGACGGAGTGAATGGTTACAGTTGCACATGCGCACCAGGGTTCACCGGTCAAACATGTGGGACAGGTACGTTTTGATGTTTGGAAAAATGAATTTCTTACCATTGGTGAATAGACACATAAGAAGTATTTAGAACCAGATTGACGCTTAAAATGCAATGGTTTTGCTGAATATTATGCTACTTTTTCATCGTTTTTCCTCTCTTGTCAACAGATATTGACGAATGTGTGTCTGGTCCATGTCAAAATGGCGGCACCTGTACCGACGGAGTGAATGGTTACAGTTGCACATGCGCACCAGGGTTCACCGGTCAAACATGTGGGATAGCTACGTTTTCATGTTTGGAAGAAT
>NC_049995.1:6744900-6756629 GCF_000003815.2 Branchiostoma floridae
TGTGTGTCCGGTCCATGTCAAAATGGCGGCACCTGTACCGACGGAGTGAATGGTTACAGTTGCACATGCGCACCAGGGTTCACCGGTCAAACATGTGGGATAGGTACGTTTTTATGTTTGGAAAAATGAATTTCTTACCATTGGTGAATAGAGACAGAAGAAGTATTTTCAGCCAGATTGACGCTTAAAATGTAATGGTTCTGCTGAATATTATGCTACTTTTTCATCGTTTTTCCTCTCTTGTCAACAGATATTGACGAATGTCTGTCCGGTCCATGTCAAAATGGCGGCACCTGTACCGACGGAGTGAATGGTTACAGTTGCACATGCGCACCAGGGTTCACCGGTCAAACATGTGGGACAGGTACGTTTTGATGTTTGGAAAAATGAATTTCTTACCATTGGTGAATAGACACATAAGAAGTATTTAGAACCAGATTGACGCTTTAAATGCAATGGTTTTGCTGAATATTATGCTACTTTTTCATCGCTTTTTCCTCTGTTGTCAACAGATATTGACGAATGTGTGTCCGGTCCATGTCAAAATGGCGGCACCTGTACCGACGGAGTGAATGGTTACAGTTGCACATGCGCACCAGGGTTCACCGGTCAAACATGTGGGACAGGTACGTTTTTATGTTTGGAAAAATGAATTTCTTACCATTGGTGAATAGAGACATAAGAAGTATTTTCAGCCAGATTGACGCTTAAAATGCAATGGTTTTGCTGAATATTATGCTACTTTTTCATCGTTTTTCCTCTCTTGTCAACAGATATTGACGAATGTGTGTCTGGTCCATGTCAAAATGGCGGCACCTGTACCGACGGAGTGAATGGTTACAGTTGCACATGCGCACCAGGGTTCACCGGTCAAACATGTGGGATAGGTACGTTTTTATGTTTGGAAAAATGAATTTCTTACCATTGGTGAATAGAGACATGAGAAGTATTTTCAGCCAGATTGACGCTTTAAATGCAATGGTTTTGCTGAATATTATGCTACTTTTTCATCGTTTTTCCTCTCTTGTCAACAGATATTGACGAATGTGTGTCTGGTCCATGTCAAAATGGCGGCACCTGTACCGACGGAGTGAATGGTTACAGTTGCACATGCGCACCAGGGTTCACCGGTCAAACATGTGGGATAGGTACGTTTTTATGTTTGGAAAAATGAATTTCTTACCATTGGTGAATAGAGACAGAAGAAGTATTTTCAGCCAGATTGACGCTTTAAATGTAATGGTTCTGCTGAATATTATGCTACTTTTTCATCGTTTTTCCTCTCTTGTCAACAGATATTGACGAATGTCTGTCCGTTCCATGTCAAAATGGCGGCACCTGTACCGACGGAGTGAATGGTTACAGTTGCACATGCGCACCAGGGTTCACCGGTCAAACATGTGGGATAGGTACGTTTTTATGTTTGGAAAAATGAATTTCTTACCATTGGTGAATAGACACATAAAAAGTATTTAGAACCAGATTGACGATTAAAATGCAATGGTTTTGCTGAATATTATGCTACTTTTTCATCGTTTTTCCTCTGTTGTCAACAGATATTGACGAATGTCTGTCAGGTCCATGTCAAAATGGCGGCACCTGCACCGATGGAGTTAATGGCTACAATTGCACATGCGCACCAGGGTACACCGGGCAGACATGTGTAATAAGTAAGGCTTATTGTATGGAAAAGTAAATGCTTCCATCTTAAAAAAATACGATAAGTAAATCACTTGAAAAAGTGCTTTTCTTGAATTTGCTGAGAAATGGTAGATTGGCATTTATTATCAGTTTTACGCTAAAACAATATGTTCTTCTCCTTCTTCTGCTGCTGACAACAGATGTTGACGAATGTCTGTCAGGTCCATGTCAAAATGGCGGCTCCTGTATCGACGGAGTGAATGGCTACAGTTGCACATGCGCACCAGGGTACACCGGGCAGACATGCGTGACAGGTAGAATATATTTCTTTCATTTGGTATGAATTAACATGATACAGTACATGTCAAAATGGCGGCTCCTTTTTCGACGGAGTCAATAATTACAATTGCATATACCCACAGAACCAACAACTGTTAAATTTGGTACCTAAATAAAGACGTCTGGACGCTGAATGTACTGTGAAACGTTATGCCGGTACTGTTATCTTGCTCTTGAATATTAATCAGTCGCCTTATATGGCGCCTTTCTGAGCTTTCGACAACAAAAAGCCATCTCTTTGATGGGCTGACAGTTGGTTAGAAGCCACGCCCCTAATAACAGAATTCTGTGGCTGAATTGTCAGGGGTGATATCGTTAGGCTTTGCCGCGATTGTCAACCCTGAGTGTGAGGGTGTTACAATGGTGACTATTGTCTGAATAGAATTAAATAAGAACTGCTGTTAAATACAATCTCAGCCTTACGGCTTAGAACTGTATTTTTAAGATAGTGGAATTGGAGGAGCAATACATTTTTGCTGAAATGATGATGACGATGATGAAGATGATGATGAAATGAGAGGAAGGTACTTTTAAAAACCACTGCAGATACCGACGAGTGTGCATCTAGCCCCTGCGCCAACAACGGCACATGTATTGATGACGTCAACGGCTACACGTGTATTTGTTCTAACGGCTTTAACGGTCGGAATTGTCAAACAGGTGAGCTTTCTGTCTTATCTTTATAATGACTTGCATCTACTAGATGATACCGTACCATTTTCTGTGGGTATAGATAAAAGTATACCGTAATTGCATTTAAGTTCGCGGGGATTTAATTTCGCGGTAGCGGGAAAAGGGACTTTTCACGGTGGTTTTAAGTTCGCGGTAGCACCATGCACTGTAGTCTTTTACTGCCATGGAAAAATTAATGTTCGCGGTGGTTTTAAATTCGCGGTGAAGCAGCCACCGCGAAAACCGCGAACATTAAACCTCCGTGAATGTATCTGCATTTACAGTATTACTTACTGATTTTTACAGACTGTATTGCGAATAGTTTGTGAACGACAAAATCGCCTGAAACTGTAACTACCAATAACCAGAAAGAATGGAATGACAGTTTTTGCCAAATATATGTTAGTGCTGGCACTCATGATCAGTGATTATAATACTGACAAAGTCACTTTTATTAAAAATTAATAAACGGTTTTTATTTCTCAAAACAGATATTGACGAATGCTTGTCAAGTCCCTGCCTTAACGGTGGAACGTGTACCAATGACGCAAACAGATACACATGCGTCTGTGCAGCCGGATTTAACGGTAAAATCTGTGAAAATGGTGAGTGGAAGGATAGTTAAGTTCTTTATTCACAGACTCATCCATATTTACTTACAAGAGCACACGTTTCGGTGACCGCCTGTCACCTTCTTCAGGGCAATAATGACTTGCTCTACCTCGCACTGGCACTGCAGCTAGGTGTCGCTGCTACAGCGTTACAATGCGGTCCTATAAAGTATACATAGCTTTTTGAATACTTGGATACTTTATTAGCCCATTAGCTTACATACAAACTTTACAAATTGTACTCAGCTAATCTTCCTGGACATATGACATGTAAAAATACGAACATAACACATACAAGTACTTATAGTTATTTACAGTTCATCGCAGTTATTTACTCATATCAAGTTGGTTGATGGGCCGGGTACCGCGACGCTAGTTTACGGTACTTTGCCGGTATGTTTGCGGTACCAGATGCCAACGCACCACTACGATACCATAGTCCTATCGAACTGAAGTCCTATAGTGCTGAAATGAGATATTTATTTCAGCACCAATGACATCCCAGGCGGACACAGCACCACTTTACTTTGGTGCAACCTAGCGGTTGTGGGGGTACTTTTTAGAGAGTTAAACTGATTGCATTTTGCTCAATACCGTTTTCCATCTGTTCCCCTTTTTTTATTGCATTGACTGACTACAGAATTGACTACAACAAACTTGCCTCCAACTGTAACTCCGACTCCCGGTAAGGACAAAGTGACAGTTGGTGTAACAAAACCAGGAGCTTCAGGAGGGACGGACTTCCTCTCAGTGTCTGCCGCAGACGTCGCCTGGATCGCCCTGTGGACAGCCGTGGCCGTGGCCATCTTACTGCTGCTCATCAGCGTCATAGCTCTCTGCTGCTGCCTGGTCAAGACTTGGAAGAAGGACAGGAGGTTTGTTTGTTGGTGCCTTTATTTATACTCAAAAATTGTCGGAGCCGCTTTTCGTGGCGGTCGAGTTTGGAGATCATATTCATTATCAGGGTCCACGTCACGAGACCACTTCAAGGCAATGAACTAAGAAGTTGGACATAACTGTGTACGGAGATAGCGGTGGGCATTTGTTGGCTGATAAGTTGCAATCAAGGACGATATTCTATGTCGATTTTTCATACAAGTCTTGGTAATAAGCATTATTATGCATCTAATGTATACAGTAGCTTGCCTTATATTTATTATCTACTTGTGTTTGCGGAATAGCAGTTACTCAGCCCAAGTAACTGGTTTTGATTTTGGAAACGGTCAGACGTTTCATATACCATCCACTGCTTTTCGTCACTGACACACTGACACTGCTATTTGTGGTGTTCAAGGACTGCTAAACCGAAGACGCCTAACGGCTTTGGCCGAACGGTTTGCACGTTCGATTTGTGATCCGGCTGCCCGGGTTCGGCGCGGGTTCGAATCCCGGGAGCCGGGGTGTTGTTTCTTTCTGTTCGCCCCTCTGAATTTCTACAATGGTTCCCACACCGGGAATCGAACCCGGGCCTTGGCGGTGAGAGCGCCAAATCCTAACCACTAGACCAAGATCAAATGTTACAATGCCTAACTTTCATCGACGTACTTTGTATGTTTCCATTTTCTACTATTATCATCGTATTTCATCCTTATAATGCGTCGTTTTAGGTACACACATTGAAGACAACTTTATGTGAACGGCATGCTATATACTAGTTTGAATATATGTCTATATATATGCGTGATGTTAAGTGTTTGAGAATTCGATTCATTTGTGTTCCCCAACAAAATCAACATGAAACGTTTCAACGAATGTTATTCTTTGATAAGATTGTGACTTCAAAATATGCAAGGAATTGTGTCAAAGTATACAAGAATTGAACTGTGATATTTTATGTTTATTTCTAAACATTCCTTTGTAGAAAGTTAATGATTGGCATATATTACAGAGCTATACTACATGTAAAACTATATGACCAGCAAGAATAACATATTTCCTCCGTCTTTGCAAGGGTTGAAAGCGACGAAGAGTTGATACTTGCCCACCGTGATTCAACTATTGGGGTTGGGTACGTATGATAATTACAATAATATTAAGTCGACGGACAATTTGTTTGTTTGTTTATTTCGATCTCCAATTAGAGTTACAATGATTTCAAATCGCGATATCAATTTTTTTTTCAAGATATTACAATTTGAAACGTTACGTAAACTTAATAACAGTTAATACCGTTTTTAATACAACAAATATTGGTTATCCCGCGGATAAAGGTGAACTAGCGTTACTCATTCTATTGCAGCCGACCTCGTCCCAGGAAGCTATCGCCTGCAGTCCGGTTCCCAACAGAAAGGAGGCGTTGTGACACCACAAAGAAGTCGCCAATGAAAGTAAGTCTGACGGATGTGGAGACGCCGGTGATCATCCCCCGTCCGTACGTCAGGAACTACAACTCACCGTGGGACCCCCTGGACTTTTAGATAGTAGCCAATGGGAGAAGGGGAAATGTGACGTCACAGGCTAGGTGCCATGTTGGTTGGTTAAATTTGTAATTGATGGGGCACACCCTCCGTTATTTCAATGTACAATTCCTCGAATTTAGAACCCACAATTCGGGTTCTTAATTCGAGGATGTACATCCACAAGTCTACAGACCGTCTTTTCTACTGCATATTTCTAAAGTAATCAATGATAAGAACGTGTATAGTAATGAAGGATATTCTACCTATAACAGAAGTCGAGTTTCAGTTTCTTTAACCTCTTACTAGCAGTAAGAGGGGAGGGGGGGGACTACTTAGAGAGCAGGCTCTATGAGTCGGGCTTTTTATGAGCTATTTTATCACTGGTGGCATATCAGTTGTATTGCACAGGTTTCTTTTTCTCTACTACACAATAAGAACCACGTGCAATAGAATTACTGATGTGCCATCAGAAAAACATATCATGGACTTCCAGTAGAGTCCATACATTCCTATGTGATGTCATCATCGTAAATGCAACTTCCAAGCTTAATTAATGGCAGAAATTTTAAAATATTTCACTTAGAAATATTTCTTACCAGTTCTACCTATCAACATCAATCAATCAAGCCACAAGACATGAAAATGCTTGAAACTATTTGTAATTTTATTACTATTAACATTTCCATTCACATGTACATATTGTACAGAACATATGTACATGTTTAATTGTTAGCAACAAAATAAAGCTTACAACTGCAGTACAGTATCACAGCCATGGATATGAACGTAAAGTATTTTTGGTACTTTTACAAGTATACAAGGGGCAATAATAACTATAAGTATCAAAGTTTTGTTCCAGGTAGAGGAAAAATAGACATTTTATTGGAATCAATGTTAATTTTTGGCTCAATTGGCATTAGAACTTGGCTAGCACTGGCTAATATCTTGTTTATACTTTTTATATCACATTACATTACGTACCTTTTTTTAAACAATGAAGGCATGTTGTAATTTTCCTGATCATCAAAGTATTTTCAAGTTGTGAGCAAAATCCACTCCTTAATTAATGCATCAATTCAGAGATTTCAACAGGAACTTATGTGTCCATTTGTTATTCATAAAAATCAAAACATTTGGGAATCAACTAAATTTCCACCTTCAATACCATGTATGGTCATTTCACAAATTGACATTTTTACAACCTTCAAGGCAACATAAAATTCCAAATCATTTACATACAATGAAGTACATGTTGTATCAGGATTTCTTACATATAAGTTTCATCCAGCAGTGTAAATTTTTCATGATTTGCGGGGGTTGTTTTTTTTTCAAATCATTCTTTACACAGCACTGTAAGGATTCCATTATACACAATATTAATAGATGGCATCTGCCCGCGTATCAATTTTTGTCTGTTTCCCAAAAAACTTTCTCAACTACACTGTAAATTGTACAAAGCAGCTGCAGCAGGAGCAAGTACATACCATACAGATTGCAAAATATAGCAGAAAAGTAAAACTTATGTCGTAGAATGTCACTGTCATTTCCAAAGTCAACAAAGAAAATGAGAAAGAATTAAAATTCTTCAGTATACAATACTTAGTCATTTGTTTTTTAAACCTTCCTGACCACTTAGCTTCCATAATGAAGGCAACTTTTTTCAAACCCTCGCATCAGTTTCAGGATTCCTAAAGCTAGGGGCACAACCCGCCGTACGTGCAAATACGTGCTGTCTACGTGCCAAAACGTGGCCAATCTTTTGGGATCCGTGAGTGGTAAGTCCCGCCTCCGTACGAACTCGTAGGGAATCCGACGGATTTTGAAGCACGCAGACACACCCTAGAACTTTACGTGCAGGCAAAACTTTGTGTGCCATCGGGCTGCGGATTCGACCCCCGTACGTGCCAGTACGGGCAACACGTCTGCCCTGTACAGCCTGAACGTTTTCAGAAATACGTGGCGGACGTGGTCTCCCAAAAAAACGTACGGACAAATTGCACGTACGGCGGCTTGTGCCCTTTGTTTAAGTGGATGTTATCTATACAATTGAATCAATATGATCTAAGAATTTTTATTGTCACTAACACTACCTAGTGCTTGATGCAGACAGTTTTCTCCTCTGTGAAGAACTCTACAGAGTCCTTGAATCCTTCTCGCCCGACTCCCGAGGCTTTCATTCCACCAAACGGCATGTTGAGGTCACGTACCATCCAACAGTTGGTCCAAATGGTTCCAGCCTACGGGCATCAAACAAATCATAAAAAAATCATTACAATAGCTATATTGTATATGTGATCTGTTACATATATATGTATACACTAGGCAGGCTTTTAGTCATTGATGTTACATGCATCTTTTGGATGCGCTGTTCTAAATATAATCAGGAATTGCATGCCATACCTTTAAGCAAGAAACCCTCAAGATTTGGTTAGGGTTAACGTGACTGGCTATTTACCCTAACAAACTATGTACTTATCTAGTACAATCAAGGATGTGACCACTTCTTACTACTTCATTGAATAATTTGTAAACTTTGTACATTGTACATCAAACTGAATAAAAGATGAAATGCACTTTGTTGAACTTGTAGATACTTTGTATGTTGATAATAGGAACATCCTATTTTATTATAAGGAAAGTAGATTTCTACGTGTCACTTAAGACATATTACGAGCACTGAAAAATTTATATTTCATCTGCTTTTTGAAAAACTGACTACATGTATAGCTAAACACATACAATCCTACATTTTCACTATTATCAAGAAGCAAGAAAAAGCCAAACTTGTATGCTAGATTAGATCTATGATACTTTAACAAGTTCTGTCTTTGTTGTGACTTGTACTTAGCTGGTTGGGCAAAAATGTACTATACAATGTTAATGTCCCCTTCATTGATTTAGCATTAGCTTATGATCCTTTCTATAGTGACTACCCATCCACACTGATCATCAGATGTTATTGGTCCCTAGTACAAATAATGGATACTGCTATACTACTATTAGTAAGTCATGTTAACTGTCCAATTTATGTACCTCCAGTTTCCTGCACATGCGCATGGTCCGAGACACGTCCTGGGTCCACAGACTGGCAGACAGGCCATACTTCACATTGTTGGCACGACTGATGACCTGAAAATTAGATAAAACAACAAAATTTAGAAAAGACAACTCTATTTTTTTCAAAACCTGGCAAAAATTAATGAATGTGCTGATGTCATCCATAAAGTTTACTTGCTATAGTGTAACTGTATCTACATCACAATCATACACAATGTAGTATTGGTCCCATGTCGTAAGGTGAAAAAAGGAAATTTTTTTTCTTACTTCATCCTCCGTATCAAACGGCACCACACAGGTGACAGGACCAAAAATCTCCTCCTGCATACAGCGTGAGCTGTCTCTCACATCTGTGATCACTGTGGGCAGCATGTAGTAACCCTGAAACACAGCATTTAACTAATTAACATATGCTTGTCAATTACTAATGAATTAATCAGTGGGTCAATGGCCTTAATTGTAGCAAACTCATTAAAAAAAACATGTATCGGAAAACTGTGGCAGGGCTCGAAATACGACCTACATATGCAGGTCAGTGCAGGTAAAATTGGAGCTGTGCAGGTACAAATAAATGTATTTCTGGTGTCTACCTGCACTGGTCCATGTATTGGGTTTTATATATAAATGTCTTATATTAATATGGGTGTATATGGATTGTTATTAGCTGTGTTGACTGGTATACCACCTATAAAGTATAAAAGAAAAATAGCAATGGTTCCTGAACAAATTTAGTATGATCTATACTTCCTAAATTCAGAGCGGTACAGGTAAAATTTGTCTGGTGTAGGTAATTTGCAATGTTACCAGAACCAGTGCAGGTATGCAGAAAAAAACT
Source organism: Branchiostoma floridae (assembly GCF_000003815.2). Classification (NCBI taxonomy): domain Eukaryota; kingdom Metazoa; phylum Chordata; class Leptocardii; order Amphioxiformes; family Branchiostomatidae; genus Branchiostoma; species Branchiostoma floridae. The sequence continues at coordinate 6,754,455 of NC_049995.1, forward strand.
ATTTCGAGCCCTGGCTTGTCAATAGCAGAAGTTCATTTGCAAGTTCGTGCCCGAGGGCTAATTGCAAGTACATGGTATAAACATAGTAGATATACAAGTGACAATGGACAGTTATAAACAATATTCTACTGTAATACTAGAGTTGGCTATTTCTAAACAGGTTGGGTTTGACTTCTTTTTTGGAAGCAGAGGGAGACGAAAAGCCCCACCTTTTCTAAAATGTCAATTACTAATGAATAAGCTAGCAGTAACCAGTGGGTCAATGGCCTTAACTGCACTGAGCAAACTCATTAAAAAAACATGTATCTGAAAGCTGTGGGCAGCAACTCATCAATGTGTGCTAAACCTTAGGCCACACCAATTTAATTTCTTGGTTCACGGATTCGCTCGCTCCTATTTTTTGGAAAATGAAATAAAAATAAAAATTACCACTCAGCAAATTTTCACCATTAATGAAACCATTCACCAACTTTCTGGTGTAGCAAATTGGCCTTTATATCATAAGCTCCTTAAAGTGTGGGTACAGGTGCTGTTACTGTACAATAATAGTGTTTTTGTACTTTTTTCGAGCTGAAAACTTTTTTTCTTTATGTTTTGGATTAGCCGTTACCTTTACCCCAACCATTTTACAATTTTCATTTTTATTTTCATTTCGCCCTCTCGTTCCATGTTCTTTGTGAAAAAATCCGTGAACCAACAAATTAAATTGGTGTGGCCTTAGGAAAAGTAATGTTGTGTTTCCTTTTTCCCTTCCTACCCTAGAAAACCTGCCAATCCTGAACTTTTTGGGGGTGGGCAGTGGAGTCACATACATGTAGCTTCCAGTTAGAATTTTTATTTAGCCTGCTTCCTATTAAAGACACAGCTTGTCCTATCTAACGAAGGATAAACGTATCTATTAGTATTACACACAACATTCAAGTTTTATTTAGTGTCCTCATGCATTTCAGCTTAATTTGTTCAACTATATTGTAATATGTCACACTAGAGTTTTGCCCAGGATAACAAAAAAATCACATGAATAAAAAAGATAATCCCTACCTACCGACCCTATTTTTTTTTCAGGACTGAAACAGGAAACACAACATTTTTTTCCAAAGCCTTACCAATGACTGATCATGTCAATGAGTTAATGACTAAACTATCGGTAACCAGGTTAGTATCTAAAGCTTTCATCAAAATCTATTGATCACATCACAATAATATTACAAGGTATCTTCACTGAATACCAAGTATGCCAAATATACATGTACAGTATGTCAAAACTATTCAACTACATGTATTAAGTGATCGTCTCTACATAAGGACCACCTGGTCAACTTGCCATTAGCATTAAGAATCCTGCCTACAGTGACCACCTGTCCACATAGTGACATAGACAATATCTTATCCATCCTCTAGGCCGTCTTCCTGAGCAGTTGTACTTACATTTTTCAGGCTGTCTGAAAGTTTGAGCTCATCCTTCCCCTCCCCACACAGGATAGTGGCACCTTCCTCATAAGCCAGGTTGACGTAACCTTTGACCTTGTTGAGGTGCTCCTTACTGATGAGAGCTCCCATGGTCGTCATTGGGTCTGCTGGGTTCCCTACCTGGATCTTACTGTGGAAGTGAATGGTAAAGCCTGTCACACATTGGGTCTGCTGGGTTCCCTACCAGGATCTTACTGTGGAAGTGAATGGTAAAGCCAGCTGTCACACATTGGGTCTGCTGGGTTCCCTACCTGGATCTTACTGTGGGAGTGAATGGTAAAGCCAGCTGTCACACATTGGGTCTGCTGGGTTCCCTACCAGGATCTTACTGTGGGAGTGAATGGTAAAGCCTGTCACACATTGGGTCTGCTGGGTTCCCTACCAGGATCTTACTGTGGAAGTGAATGGTAAAGCTGTCACACATTGGGTCTGCTGGGTTCCCTACCTGGATCTTACTGTGGAAGTGAATGGTAAAGCTGTCACACATTGGGTCTGCTGGGTTCCCTACCAGGATCTTACTGTGGGAGTGAATGGTAAAGCCAGCTGTCACACATTGGGTCTGCTGGGTTCCCTACCTGGATCTTACTGTGGGAGTGAATGGTAAAGCCTGTCACACATTGGGTCTGCTGGGTTCCCTACCAGGATCTTACTGTGGAAGTGAATGGTAAAGCCAGCTGTCACACATTGGGGCTGCTGGGTTCCCTA
>NC_049995.1:6756729-6772382 GCF_000003815.2 Branchiostoma floridae
TGGGAAAGCCTGGCACAACATGGGGTCCGCCGGGGTCCCTACCCGGATCCTAACTGGGGAAGTGAATGGTAAAGCCAGCTGTCACAACATTGGGTCTGCTGGGTTCCCTACCTGGATCTTACTGGGGAAGGGAATGATGGTAAAGCCTGTCACACATTGGGTCTGCTGGGTTCCCTACCTGGATCTTACTGTGGAAGTGAATGGTAAAGCCTGTCACACATTGGGTCTGCTGGGTTCCCTACCAGGATCTTACTGTGGAAGTGAATGGTAAAGCCTGTCACACATTGGGTCTGCTGGGTTCCCTACCAGGATCTTACTGTGGGAGTGAATGGTAAAGCTGTCACACATTGGGTCTGCTGGGTTCCCTACCTGGATCTTACTGTGGAAGTGAATGGTAAAGCCTGTCACACATTGGGTCTGCTGGGTTCCCTACCAGGATCTTACTGTGGGAGTGAATGGCAAAGCTGTCACACATTGGGTCTGCTGGGTTCCCTACCTGGATCTTACTGTGGGAGTGAATGGTAAAGCCTGTCACACATTGGGTCTGCTGGGTTCCCTACCAGGATCTTACTGTGGAAGTGAATGGTAAAGCCTGTCACACATTGGGTCTGCTGGGTTCCCTACCTGGATCTTACTGTGGAAGTGAATGGTAAAGCCTGTCACACATTGGGTCTGCTGGGTTCCCTACCTGGATCTTACTGTGGAAGTGAATGGTAAAGCTGTCACACATTGGGTCTGCTGGGTTCCCTACCTGGATCTTACTGTGGAAGTGAATGGTAAAGCCTGTCACACATTGGGTCTGCTGGGTTCCCTACCTGGATCTTACTGTGGGAGTGAATGGTAAAGCTGTCACACATTGGGTCTGCTGGGTTCCCTACCTGGATCTTACTGTGGAAGGGAATGGTAAAGCCTGTCACACATTGGGTCTGCTGGGTTCCCTACCTGGATCTTACTGTGGAAGTGAATGGTAAAGCCTGTCACACATTGGGTCTGCTGGGTTCCCTACCTGGATCTTACTGTGGGAGTGAATGGTAAAGCTGTCACACATTGGGTCTGCTGGGTTCCCTACCTGGATCTTACTGTGGGAGTGAATGGTAAAGCCTGTCACACATTGGGTCTGCTGGGTTCCCTACCTGGATCTTACTGTGGAAGTGAATGGTAAAGCTGTCACACATTGGGTCTGCTGGGTTCCCTACCAGGATCTTACTGTGGAAGTGAATGGTAAAGCCAGCTGTCACACATTGGGTCTGCTGGGTTCCCTACCTGGATCTTACTGTGGAAGTGAATGGTAAAGCCTGTCACACATTGGGTCTGCTGGGTTCCCTACCTGGATCTTACTGTGGAAGTGAATGGTAAAGCCAGCTGTCACACATTGGGTCTGCTGGGTTCCCTACCTGGATCTTACTGTGGGAGTGAATGGTAAAGCCTGTCACACATTGGGTCTGCTGGGTTCCCTACCTGGATCTTACTGTGGAAGTGAATGGTAAAGCCAGCTGTCACACATTGGGTCTGCTGGGTTCCCTACCTGGATCTTACTGTGGGAGGGAATGGTAAAGCCTGTCACACATTGGGTCTGCTGGGTTCCCTACCTGGATCTTACTGTGGAAGTGAATGGTAAAGCCTGTCACACATTGGGTCTGCTGGGTTCCCTACCTGGATCTTACTGTGGGAGTGAATGGTAAAGCTCCTGTCACACATTGGGTCTGCTGGGTTCCCTACCAGGATCTTACTGTGGAAGTGAATGGTCCCGACTGGTCACACATTGGGTCTGCTGGGTTCCCTACCTGGATCTTCCTGTGGAAGTGAATGGTAAAGCTGTCACACATTGGGTCTGCTGGGTTCCCTACCTGGATCTTACTGTGGAAGGGAATGGTAAAGCTGTCACACATTGGGTCTGCTGGGTTCCCTACCAGGATCTTACTGTGGAAGTGAATGGTAAAGCTGTCACACATTGGGTCTGCTGGGTTCCCTACCTGGATCTTACTGTGGAAGTGAATGGTAAAGCTGTCACACATTGGGTCTGCTGGGTTCCCTACCTGGATCTTACTGTGGAAGTGAATGGCAAAGCCTGTCACACATTGGGTCAGCTGGGTTCCCTACCTGGATCTTACTGTAGAAGTGAATGGTAGAATCCCAATCAAAAGGGGGATACACACCGGCCTGGCCGGAATCATGTGTTACAGCATCATAACCAACATGGAATGGGCCTTCTGATTGGTCCGCGGCACCTGGCTATACGATAGTTGGGTTATCACACTTTGGCTTCTACTGTTGTCAAGATCACACAGGCTTCCAACGAATCATTCAAACGCAAACGGTCCCAGGCCTGGGGGAAGTACCACCAGACACCTTCAGGTCTGAGAGGTGGAAAGAGAGTGACACAAATAACGAGGCACTGCCACCCCCCAGTGAGGCACTCCCCCCTGGAGCAGACCTACCGAGGAGGGAGTGGGCAACTCTAAACAGGGCGAGAGCAAAGGTGGGAAAAACTGGTGACAACATGTTGAAATGGGGCAAACCTACAAGCTCAGCTTGCCCGTGTGGAGACGAACCACAAACAATGCAACATCTGATGCAACACTGTGAGCTCGGCCCCAGCTGTTCAGTGATCTGAGGGAGGCCAACGACGTGGCCCGCTGTTGGATTGGGACTTGGAGCGGCAAGATATGATGATTCAAACGCACATTCTTTTTATTAAAAATACATGTATTACGATATTGTGTTTGCATCTGTATAGCCAGCTTAACCGCTCTTGGCATGAAAGTAAAACACCAGCTTTGCAAGCACTATGTTTTTGACAGCAGCTGGTTATATTACACTGAACGACTTGCACATCTAACGACTTTGTTTGTAACTATCTAATGACGATGCCCCGTAAGTACTTGGTGGCTACCAGTTTCATTCTACAGCAGTTCAAGACAGAAATACATATGCTTACCTGGTTGCATTGACGAATTTCTGGAGAAACTGTTGGTACACGCTTCTCTGCACGAAGATACGGCTACTACAGAGGCAGACCTCCCCCTGGTTGGCAAAGCTAGACCTGCGGAAATCGAGAAACCACAGCATTAGACAGGGCAGTGATACATATGAAAAAACAACAGAACCCTCATACTTACACGCACCAGAATGATGGACCCCTCTGTAACAGAGTCTGACACTTTCAGTTATTTCAGTATAAAAAATCATGAGTGCACATACTGTAAATTTTCAAACGTTTGCGGTAGTTTTTTTATTTTCGTAGTGGCCTCTCCACTGCGAACATGGGTTTCCAATCTATTGATACTGTACTACAGAATTGTTTTAAAGGCAAATTTAAAACCTCCATTTCTCTTCTGCAAAAAAAACACCGCAAAAGTTAGTCAATCTACAGTAAATAATCAAAATGTGGAAGTCCTTGCATTGTCGCATGGCTTGATATTAAGCAATCTTGTTTGCTTTGTACAATTCTATTCATGCCAAACACATCTTTTTCTCTATAAATGTGTAACTTTGTTGATCAACAAAATGAAAGGACTTCCTTGTAGTTGTACACATTCAAACAGCTTTGGTCAAACTTTGTCCCAGACAAGGGGTCAGGCCATGCTCTTTTAGACCTGGTGCATCTCTTCCCCAGTCTCCTTACTTGTAACCCTAACCTCTGTAATAATAAGTAAAAGGAAGATGGACAACTAAATTTCACAAAGGTTTGCATGGCAAAACTTCTACTGTACAGTGCAGTTATGGACACTTTTTTTTCAGAAAAAGTACGTTTTAGAATGCGATGAATAGAGAATACTGTCTTACATTTTGCAAAAGCAAAGAATCAGAATTGCAAAAGCAACATATACTATTACTTTATTATTACTATATACATACATGTAGCAAAGCAAAAACAGATAATTTAGATTCCAAAGTATGCAATAGTTGAAATGCAGCAGCAAGGAACTTTTTTTTTCAAAAAGCCATGTCCATATCTTACTGACAAGAGAAGAAATACAATATTATAATGAACCACAATCATGTGATTGTCAAGAAATTGTTTGGTGATCTGGAAGAATGAATACAAGGAGTTTAAATAAAAGCACTGAGAAGTGCCACCATTGCAGGCTTGGCTGTTATACTCTCACCAGCATGCCTTGAATAAAGCTAGACAACAAATTCTACAAAATTGTGTGGCATATTGCAGAGAGAATGCACCTGCGAGTAAAAACAGAAATACAAACATTACCCTACAAGATTCCAGGAAAAGGGATTGCCTAAAACTAGACTGAAAAAAAGAGGCTAAAATTTGAGAAGAAATCTGGGAGCTTCCTTAGCTTGGTTTTCAACTGAACAACTTCATTATACTACCATTCATAGTTTTGGTGGCCAGGCTGCCATTTTAATATCAATTCCATCCCAACGAACAAATTTCCATCTCAGGACAGAAGGACAAGTCTGTTGAATCATTGTTACTGATCTTTGAATAAAGTTTCAGTTAGACCAAGTTTTAACTGATTCTACAGTGCAGTATCTAAATCCTTTTGAATCTTGTAGGGATTTGTTCACAATATTGAGGGTACAGGGTTCGAAATACTCTTTATTTTCTATACCAGTCCTGCAAAACTGCAACTTGTCAGAACTTTTTCTCGCAATTCTGAACAACTCTGTACATATCTAAGCTGTTGTTCCTATCCTTTTTAGACTACTGATTTTTTTTAAACCCTAAACAATGTAATTACATCATAATTATTTCTAAGTTCAAATATATATTTTTACTATCTCGCAGAGAAACCTTCACAAGCCACTAAGAGTGAACTGCTACTATTCTAAAAATATATAGTTTACATTATCTGGATAATTACTCGCAATTTTGAAATTTTCCTGCAAATTGCATTTTGCAGGTACATACAGGTATTTCGAACCCTGGGGGAGAAAGTTTCATTTGGCACAAATGGTGACAGGAAATTTTGTGACAATCTCAAAAAATTTCCTTGCTCTTCTTAGCATTCCCCCTCATACATTTGCAACTGTGACATGAAGATATTAATCTAATTGCAAACCAAGTGTCTTTTCAGCCAATCACAAACATCCTTTTACAAAGTTAACCAAGTCTGTTTTAGCCAATCACAAACATCCTTTTACAAACCAAGTCTGTTTAGCCAATCACAAACATCCTTTTACAAACCAAGTCTGTTTTAGCCAATCACAAACATCCTTTTACAAACCAAGTCTGTTTTAGCCAATCACAAACATCCTTTTACAAACCAAGTCTGTTTTAGCCAATCACAAACATCCTTTTACAAACCAAGTGTCTTTAAGCCAATCACAAACATCCTTACTGTAACAGTGTTCAAATACACTATCATCCATTTTTCAACTGTTACAAACAAGTAGAAAAATCTTTCAAGCTTTTACATATGTACAAATCTTTGTGACACAAAAATGCAGAGGGGGAATGCTGTGTAATAGACTCGGTGTCCTCAATAAACTCAGCCTTTCGAGAAGAATCTGCAAAAGTGTCAAACAAAAAAAAAAAAAGTAGCAAACTTGTCCGCCACAAAACTTGCGGACATCCTTACCCACGGTACAAGCTTACCTCACCACAGTAGGGATACATTTCTCCATATCTGCATCCGCAAATATGATGCATGGGTTCTTACCACCAAGCTACTCAGATGGACAAAGACAAAACAAAAAAGGAACAAGTTTAGTCTTGACTGGAGTAGCACTGTTCTATACAACGGATTTTAATGGTTGTCCTGTACTTGATAAATGCATTCAGTTCATATTCTGGGGCTTGTTTGCTTCAAGATATCTCATAAAAATGTTTCTCTTTGTTCAAACAAGTTTCACAGACATATTGTGCATTTTACACACCAAAACAAAAGTTTTTTCAGTGTCTGATTTCAGAAAGTTTTAAGTTTAGAATTTTTTTATTAGTCAGTAAGGTATAATACTGTTTCAAAAGGAATGAAATAAAATACCAAAATAAGAAAACAAATAATAAATTTTATTTTTAGTTTTTGTTTTAGTTTTAGATATCAAGTTTTAGTTTTTTGGCCTGTACCAACTGGAGCTCCGGAGGTAAACTGTTGGTTACTTCAATCTGTATTCAATTTGGTAATGTTGAAAGGTACAGGACTTTTCAACCTCAACAAGCCCCAGACTTTACAATACTTACCCACATCTTGGATGCACCTATCAAATGCCTAATCTTAAAAGGGGTCTGGTGGTAGGCTAAAAACAGAGCAGAAGCAGGATTTTTATAGAGTTTTCAAAGCGTAAAGTTTAACTCTAGTTGCAACTCAACAATGATACATTTTTCAGAAATGTTGCTGCAATGCTGTAACAAAGGAAGTACTTTCAGTTCTTTTTCAGGTGATGTAAAATTTCTCCCAACTTTTTTCACAACATTTTTTCCTGCTTTTTCTGAAGATGCTATTTCCTAAAAGTAGAAAGCGCAGTACAAATGCGAGGAACCGAAAATTATGTACGGAAACTGTACCAGCCACCAAACCACCTACATCACATGCTATTTTACAACACGAGCCGTGTGTAACCTCTGTATTACCTCTAGTGAGAGTTTTTTGCAATGCGGGGCGCTCTTCTCCGTGATTCGTTGTCCGATTAGCGTGCTGCCCGTGAAAGAGACGAGGGGGACGTCCGGATGCTTGACGATGGCCTCGCCAGCCTTGGGTCCGTATCCAAACACCACATTCACCACCCCTTGAGGGAGCCCTGAAAACAAATGGACATATTTTAACTAACTCAAACAGATTTTGTGTTGGTAGAAGACACAATAAAATAGACTATATCACAGAGGGAAACTGGACTTTCAGACTTATCCAAATTTGATAAATGCTGGACCTATAATGCAACAAGAAATCTTTTAAAAAAAGTTGTGCCTTGCCGCGTGTTAGGGATATCGTCAGGAAAAAGTAGGTCAGCACTTCAGGCCCGGCAAGGCAAAATGCTGTGCCTTGGCAAAAACACAATACAATGACTGTTTTTACTGTTTCTGAAAGAGCTAACCAAGAGGAGTAAAATGCTTTTTAGATGAAGCGAATAGCTTGAAGGGTTGCTGAGATATGGCTCCACAAAGTTGCCAAAACCTACCCTCAGATATGGCCGGCTGCGCGATAAACGATGAAAATAAAAAAATACCTTTTTTGAGGGGTGATGAAAAGGTAAGTAAAGGTTGCAAAGCTTGTTTTATCTTATTTCGCCGTAATATGTACTACATAGAATCACTCCACAGAGTTCTGAACATTCATGGCATTTTATTATGCTTTTACACAGGGTCGATGTATGCAGCACCCACTGGTGTCCTTTCACACAATAATTGTCATCTTACCTTATTCTTTAAGAAATAAGTAAATTTGGGTTTAAAAGTTCACATTTTGGGTTACAGTCAATGGTGTTTTTTGCACCAGTTGAGTCGCATTGTAGAAGATTAAATATCATACTTCATATACTTTTGCAATGTACACAACATTATGGTATCTTATATTACCAACAATGTCACATCTATAGAATATCAGCAATATTAATTGCCTTATAACAAGGTCAACTTGGTCAAGGTGAAAGGTAAGTGTGTGAATATGTCGCATTATTTTCATGTTGAGCCATGATGTTACACTGTATCAACAGTACAACTTTACACTTAGATACATTTGTAATAAAATATAGAAGACAGATGTTTGTACTAATAAGAGATAAAATATCAATAGGTAGACATTGTGTAAACACTAAATTTACTAGGACAAGTTCAACATTTTTCAAGGTCAAAGGCTCAGTCTTCAGGATACATACAATCGACACAGATTTCTTTGATGTACTTGCAGGTACATGAACTTCTTATTTAATCAATACTATAAATAGTATAATGCAATGTAAACTACTTTTTACAAAAACAACAGGCTTACTTATCATTTTCTGTGGTTACTGGTAGCAACAGTATTCTTTAACAAACTTAATGCTAATAGCACTGGCTGCACAACTTGTCAACATTATGTTTGACCTCTACCATTCAATATCTCCGCTCCGCTCTCCAGTCTTATATCAGCTACATCTGGTACTTGGTGCAATCTACACTCCACCTGAAAAACAAAATTATTTGAGTTTCATGATTAACATGTCTACCATCATGGTGATAATGTTCTTCTATCTGAGGGGATGACGACCTACTCCAGTACCACGTCTGATGTTCATCTACATCATCATCTTTCTTATGACTTATGACTTCTTTCTTTCTTGTGACGAAAGATTCAGAATGATCCAATAATGAAATGAAGAATTCAATAAAGAAAGAAAGGCAAGTTGGGGTAAGGAATAGATTAACTTATTATCATTGATTAAGTAGATAAATACCTGCAACAAGATGGAAGGAGGTAAGTGTCACTGTTTCTGAGCCATCTTCTGCGACTGAACCTCAGTACCAACTGCGACAACCTCGCCCGGTCGGTAGGAACCTGGCTGATAGTAGAGACAAGAGTATAATATTGCAGGTAAGTACATATTTATGATTTTTGCTACACCAGAAAAACCCTTGGCACAATCTGACAAAGAATACACAATCTGGTTGCACAAATTTTTCACGTTGACAAAAATGCCATTAGTGTTTTGAAAAATTTGGGCATAGGTTACCCGGCTGACCCATATCAGGGGGCACGGTGCCTCAAGTTCAACAAGTGAAAAAAATACAAAATGGTATTTTAGTCTTGGAACGAGGCAAGGGATGATTCACACCAACAGTAACGATGACATTGAAAATACAATTGAGATTTTTTTTTAAATTGGGCATAGGTACCTCAAGTTACCATGGTGCCTCAAGGTCAACAAGTGAAAAGAAATACCAGTACTGGCAGTAGTACACAACAGGCCAATCAATGATCCATATGTTAAATATGCTAAAGAAAGCAATAAACTAATAAGAAAAAATTACTAAGAAACATTTTACATACATGTAAGTTTCATGACTAAAACATGGATAAAGAAACACTGCATAGAAATTATATTGCTGGGATTGACTTGAGAAAAAATTGTTCAAAAGCACATTTTCTTCAACATGCCCCCCTCCCCCAAACACTACAAATTGTATCAAGTATTTTACCTTGAAATTCTTCATCCATAGCGTCAAAAAAGGTTCTTGTGCCGCTTCAGTCACATATCCTCCGTTTCTGAGGGGCACGCGGCCCAAAATTTGGCGCGTTTGGATCGCGCGGCACCGCCGCCCGGCCAAATTGGGGCGATCGTCGGGGAAAACAGCTCGGCGCTTCGCCTTCGTGAATGCTAGAAACTTGCCGATGACATCAAAACAGCCGGAAGTGTGGAACCACGATCCGAAGCCCCGGCCTCCCCGCTTACGGCGCGCCGTTTTCACCGGCAAATTTCTGGCGTTTTAAACAATTTTCAAGCAAAAGAAACACATCACAAGAAAGAGAAACTTATATCCTTTATTTTGATGGGTAAATTTGCCTCTAGAACCGGATAATTTTTGTACCGCGGGTGTGGGAAGATGGTAGTAAATTTACGAATTGCCGTACGGCAGAGGGTTTTCGTGGTAGCGTTGAAATACCTAGTCAAACGTTCTTGAGACGTTTCGATGACGTCATTGCCTACTTATATATTCACATGCAATGCATTGGTCTAATTAGGCATTTATTTCATCTTTATGAATAGGTAATGCAAATTATTATACGAGATAATTCACTTGATTATATATTTACTTCAATGGATTTGAAATCTCACCATACGAACGCTTCATTCATTCGATGTAACCAGATGTTAAGAGGCTTTCAGTACCGACCACAACTGTTATCAAATGCGTAAAAGGGAGGTATAAAGATTGACGGGGATGTACTGTTGGTCGCCTAAGCCGTAAGTTTGTCCTCGAGAAAGAGAACTGGGAAGGGCCTTTGGAAGGGCCTTTGGAAGGGCTGGGTTAACATTGCTTGAACCATTGAACCATTGAACCAACCAAGAAAATAGTGGCCACAAGGCCATGCCGCTGGCGCGGCAAGGCAAAAAATCTGGGTATTGTTGGTCAAATTTGAGTGCCTTTTCAAAGGGCAAAACATGAGAGTATACCAGGGAACTTGAACCAAAGACCGCTGCAGCTGGGCTTTGAGCCAAACACCCTACTGTGATGCTACGACACCTGTTATGTCAACTTTTCCATTAATGTGGTAAATCTCAATCAGGCTTTTAGCCAGGCATGCGTCATTGCGTCATCTAGACGCACTTTTCTTAGAATAACAAGAAATTTGATGCCCCTGGACGCCTTATACTGGGGAGAAAATCCTCTGACAAGCATGAAATTCTGATTGACCAGGGATGCTACCAGGTCATCTGTCGTCACAGTCTTCTACTCTGACATCTGTAACAGTATTTTTGCCTCTTTGGATACCTTAGAATGCACTTAAAATCATCAAAAACTCCCGCAGACACCCCTACAATAGTCACTTACCACGACTCACCAATAAGTTTGGACTCCCTATTATAAAATCCTACACTGTAGCTAAAAGCCTGATCTCAATGAATAAATTGATCCAATGGCTCGAAATACCACCTGCATATGCAGGTTAGTGCAGGTAAAATTGGAGCTGTGCAGGTATTTCTGGTGTCTACTTGCACCTAACCTGCACTGGTCCATGTACTGGGTTTTATACATAAATGTCATATGATGTAGATGTTTGTGGATTGTTATTAGCTGCATTTACTGTTACTACCTATAAAGTATACAAGAAAAAATAGCAAGGGTTCCTGAACAATTTTAGTATGATCGATACTTCCTAAATGCAGAGTGGTACATGTAAAACTTGTCTGGTGTAGGTGATTTTCAATGTTACCTGCACCAGTGCAGGTATGCAGAAAAAAGTACTTCAAGCCCTGCAGGTGAAAATTGAGTACCTAGCTTGAAGTGGCCTTCCAGTCACACCTTGAAATGACCTTCAGGAAAGAATAACTAAAGGAATATGGAGAAGAAACTAACCGGCATCGTTTAGGAGTCGACACATCATCCACGCAGTCACCGATGTCATCTCGCTAGGCTTACACACGACAGTGTTTCCGCAGGCGATGGCGGGCGCGATCTTCCACGTCAGGAGGTACAGGGGCAGATTCCAGGGGCTGATCAGTCCAGCGACACCCAGAGGCGTACGCACCGTGTAGTTCGTGGCCTGCATGGTTTCCAAGTAGGTGGCGCTACGAATATAATAAAGACAAGAACCTTTCTTCAAAGTCCATCCAAATTTCTGTAAATTATACATTATTTCTAGTGGTAGGGATGTGTCCATAACCTTAACATAAGAATCAACATTATATAGACTAGTTACCCTATGCAAAGAATCCATGCTTACCATACAGTATTTTTTTTCCAGGGCTAAATTTTCATCTTCATGTGAGGAATAACACATTTTTAGAGACAAAACATTATACACTTGAGGTTTAGTACTGGAAACATTGATGTTTTGGAATTTTGTACCTGTACTTGAATGATTTCTACAGTAATATACTTGTGCTAAGAGCCATCACACGTGTGTGTATGTGTGTCTGTGTGTGCGTGGTCACGTGCGTGCGCGCATGTGCGTAAGAATGAATGAGCATGAGGGAGAGAGTAAGAATGAATGTCGGTGAATGAGTGGGTGAGTGATAGTGGGTAAGTGAGTGAGTGTGTTTTAGTGACTGAATGAGTAACTTTGAGTGAATTTTAGTCACATAAAACTAAACCTACGTTTAAAGGTCTATGACATACAGGTTTGTATTTTACAGGTACATTTTGTGGTACATCTGCACAATAACATAGAATTTCATTACTTTCTGTGTTATATCACTACACAAACCTTTCTGTCTTGTGTAGAATGGTCGTCGCAAAGAAGCGGAAGTTGTAGACAGCACGTGGGATGTCCACGGTTCGCGCAAGGGAGACCGGCTTGCCTTGATCGCGTGACTCGGCCTGTGCAAACTCCTCCAAGTGAGTCTCGATCAAGTCCGCAATCCTGTTCAGAATCCGGGAGCGCTCTGCTGCTGGGGTCTCCGACCATCTGAAATGTACATGTACTGTAAGTGCCATGTAAGTGCTATTTTTTACAAATAAAAAAGTTTGAATCCTTTTAACACCTTTCAGAGTAGAGGGGCAGTACCCATCTCAATTTCTATAGCCCTTTGGCAACACAGGCCATTACAGTAGGCTGCTAGTCCACTGGCAGTGGTATATGCTTTATCTACAAGTGCCAAAAGATAGCCACATCTCAAGCACACTGCACTACTCAAAAAGAGAAGATGGGTACTTGCCAGAGCAGTTGAGCATAGGGGGTAGCCTGGTATCCAGCTGTATTTCAGCTCCCAAGTCTCTTCTGTCATCTATGGGAGCGACGAGCTATGATATAATACGGCTGGATATCAGGCTACGTAGGGGGCCCCTAAGCTCTGATTTGTATCCCATACACAGTGATTTTGGCCACTATACTACACGTCTCAACAAGCATACTAGTAGGGGGCTTATTTCTGTTGTTTTCTAACAAAGGTGAAAAAAGGTTGACATTATATTTAAAAAAACTTGGCCCATTCAAACAATGCAGGAAATAGTGTTTCAGAGAGTTATAATTAAAATATTTTCAGGGGACAATGTCCACATACCCCCTACACTGTGTAAAGTCCTGGTAACAACACTGGAGTGTGGATCTTTTTAGGTTTTAGTGAATGATTCAAACCTAACAGTAACACTTGAGTCTTATCCAGCTTGTAGTACTTTGTACTAAAGTTGTACCACCTACACAAAACTGGTAGTTTACCGGTTTACCGGTCATGCAAAGCAAAAAACCGGACAAAAAACAAGACTTTGTACCCTGGGAATGCCGCTTTAGCAGCCTGCACCGCAGCGTTCACGTCCGCTTCCCCGCTGTCGGGCACCTTGGCGTACACCTCTCCCGTGGACGGGTTGTAACTGTCGATGTGAGACTCCGTCCCCACAAACTGGCCATCGATAAAGTTCTGTAGTACCAGCTCAACAGGCATGGTGGCAGGATGTACCTGTGTGCAATATTATAAGTAGTAATCAATACACAGTGGAACTAGAGTGTTTTTTGTGCGGTGCACATTCAGGGCTCGAAATACCACCTGCATAAGCAACTAAGTGCAGGCAAAATTGAAGCTGTCCATTTATTTTCGGTGTCTACCTGCACCTAACCCGCACTTGTCCATGTACTAGGTTTTATACATAAATGTCCTATAATGTACAGCTGTATATGGATTGTTACTAGCTGCATTGATTGTTACCACCATAAAGTATAAAAGAAAAAAATGGTTCCTGAACAATTTTAGTATGATCCATACTTTATAAGTTCAGAGTGGTGCAGGAAAAATTTGTCTGGTGCAGGTTATTTTCAATGTTACCTACACCAGTGCAGGTATGCAGAAAAAAGTATTTCGAGCCCTGTGTACATAACAGTCCTAGAAAGTTTCAACACAACAACACTTTAACTAGTTACTAAGGGAAGGCTATACCAATGTAAATTCTAGGTTATCAGATTTGCTTACTTTTTATCTGGTTTGAAAAAAATTAATTGCAATGTAATAATATTTGACAACAACCCCAAATACTTCATAATTTTTGGTACCAACAGTTCAAGAGGAGAGTCCTTGTTTTTCAAGTTTCCAAGTTTTTCTTAAATCTAATAGTTTTCCACGAAATCGTCTTCCGGGAGGGACGTAAAACGGGGGTCCCGTGCTCGAGGAGGTGCCTCGATCACGTTAAACAGCCTCATTACTCATACTTTGGGTACCTACTGGCTGGCAAAATACACCAGATGATTATTATTATTATTATTATTATTATATCAATATTATCATATATTCAACCAGCAGGGGCATGGGACTCCTATAGCTAGACAGGTTTGTGTTATGCTCAACAGGGCTGTCTGTATAATATAGCTTGACATTTTTTCCTGTCAAAAAAGTTTGCGAGTCCATTTTCATTCCTAAATTTTCTCAGCTGAAGTCATTTTGTTGTTGTTGTTGTTGTCCTCGTTTAACGTCTATTATTTCGCTAGACGTGGCCTCTTGGTGCTGATTAACACATGGTTCGCTTTTGAGTCAAAAGTCTCTCTTGGTATTTAACTCTTGGTTCTTTGTGCTTGAGAGTTGTTGGAGGAGTTTCTAGGTGAGTACGTCGAAACGGTGTGTACTCTCAATGTACTGGGAGAAGGCCATGTACATCTGTTTGTTGATTCCTTCTGAATCTGAAAGGTCATCAGGGGTGCCTAAGCATTTGCACGAACCCTATGAAATTCGTTAATGTAGGTCTGGGGGACACGTGAACAAAATGACCAAGAGTTTGTGGAAACTACGCCTGTTTCTTGCATACGGTACATCAATTTTGACACGATGAAGGGGTAAAAACTCAAACATTAGGAGTGAATCAGGAAATATTGGCTTTGGTGTAGCTCCTTGGGTGTAAATGTGGCCACGTCCCGTGATTTTGCCACTCCTCTTGCCCGCCATAAAATTTTGTACACCCCAACGTATTTTTCTCGAATAAAACACCGAAAACTGACCTAAAATATCCGCATGTAGCAGACTATTATTATCTATAGACTACACGGAACCTATATCGTTACCTATAAATGACTTAGAACCTTTTTTGAGCAGAAATTATGCAGTTTTTCTACTCACCTTCCAGACTGTTCCAACTTCGCAGACGTTGTTTTGAACGATATGCAACCAAATGTAGAAAGTAAAAAATTATTCAGATTTGAAATATATGCTAGTAATTATAAGAATTATGCCAATATTTTCTTACTAATGAGTTCTTAGAATAATGCTGTTCTTTAATTTTGGTTATTATCTGTTTTATTTTCTTTGTTCTGTGGAACTAATGTGTATAGATGCGTAGCGTTTTGCTGCGGTGAGAACTGGTTAGAACTAGTAAACAAGAGCACGTGACAGACCATCTTACCCCCTTGCTTTTATTCTCTTGTTTCCAAATTAACCACTAAAACGTCTTTTCCTATATTATAATCTAGAAAAACTCCTGTCGTACCCTAGAGAGTAAAGTTTCTGTGAAAATAAAACCTGCTCTTTCTCAGCGAAAGAGGCCAACCCACGACACACCCCTTGATTACGTAACGTATAATGTTAAATCCTTCCGCACAGTGAGTGTGCCGAATCACTCAGCTATCTCCTTTCACCTCAGAAGTACAACCAAAGATTTGGGTCAAATGATATTCTCCACCGCAATGGTTCAAGGAGGAAAACGATGAGAAATTGATTTGATTTCTTCGGCTGTATAATCATGAGAAATAAAGCCAGGGCTACCCAAATAGCCGGAGGATATTATCAAGGGCTAGCCCTGGTACTGAGTGCTAACAATACAATATACAGTAACAGCATTAACGGTACAGGTAACTCAAGTATGGGTGTATGAGGCTGGTGTATATAGATCTAGTTATGAGTTTTATGAGAGCTCTTTTGAGGAATGAACCTATCAGATGTATTTGATTTTCCCAATAACAACAACTTGATGTTTTAGCAACTTTGTTTACTTCATCCTCCTACGCACGGTCCCAACGGCTAGCTGACTGCTCAGCCTATTGGGCCCTGCTATCCCAGGCCCTACCCCCAGGTATTATGATTGTCGCCACAAACTCGCCGCCCTGCTTATAAATATTAATGAGCCTACCCTTATATGT
>NC_049995.1:6772482-6779057 GCF_000003815.2 Branchiostoma floridae
GCCGTTGGGATATTAATGAGCTTACCCTTATATGGGCAGTCAGCCGTTGGGAATCGGGCGTAGGAGGATGGTGCTATGTAAGACGTAACATGATTGGCTGATAGCTTCCCAGCGGCCTTTGCGAGACAGCTTTCGACAACAAAAAGCCCAATACCTGGGGGTAGGGCCTGGGATAGCATGGCCCAATAGGCTGAGCAGTCAGCTAGCCGTTGGGACCGTGCGTAGGAGGATGTGTTTACTTATGGCAGATAACTTCCAATGTAATGAGAGTGTAATGTCTTAGAATTAAGCCAGTCTCTCCAGTGTCATAGGAACATTCTGTAAGTCGGACATTTATGGCATAAATTACCTGGTAGCAAGAATTAAGAGCAGGGTGTCTGGTTTTCAAGGGTTCAATGTTCAATGAAACTAGAATAGTGTTTTTATTGTGTAAACGTTTATGTCCGTTGAATGGTACTGTTTTTGTTACACATATAAAATGCTGTATTTAAAGTTATGAAGTGAGTGAAGTAAAGTTGTCGTTGTGAAGATCACTTTGTTGTGTGTGGAGGTACTGCAGCGGACATGTCTCAAAAGCGCCTCCTAGCGTAAAATATCATTATAACAGTACAATACAACTGCAGCCAATATCGTTCCTTAGAAATTTAGAAAATCTTCAAGGATCTGTCACATACTAGTACAGTGGAAGTCGCTTAATTGCACACCCAATTTGCCAGTGTATCACGTGCAATTATCCGAATGGTGCAACAAAGCGAAGGTATGAAGCTGGGCTGCACCGCCGTGGGATTTGCGGATTCCGTGCAATTAACAGAAGTGTGCGATTATCCGGTGTGCAATTAACTGGCGCCTACAACGATCTGCCTAATAATGTCCTGATTCACTTATTATATAACGTTATACTTTGAGACTCCCCATTTCTTCCCGATTCAAACAACACTAATTTTTTTTTACAGTTCGTCAAACTAATCATAGAAGAAACCCAAAGCGAGTAGCAATCCATCCTTCAAGGCTTATATGCTCACAATTCACATGTTTATCAATTTCATTTTTCTTACATTTCATGATTACTGTTATTACTGTTATGTGGTGTATTCTACATAATGCATTTGTTGCTCTTATGCTTTGAATGTCTGTATTTGTTTTTACTTTCTGTATTTGTAGTATTTGTTACTCCCTTTTGTAATGTATTCTGTCCATGGCAACGCTAAAACAAGCTGTAAGCCTGAAGTATGTCGCCATCATATCATGTATTCAAATATGAAATGAATGTATGAAAAAAAGCATGACCATACGTATAACACCGACGGATCAAAAACGACAAGTTTGCGACATGTCTTCAGCAAACTGACAATCAGAAGACAGCCTTGCATGTGCCACACAAATTAACGGCATCCTTTGCAAATCATCTACCACATTTTAACACACCAAAGAAGCCGGGTGTTCTTTTCTGAAAAGCGTAAACTGTTCTCTAAGAAAGTAGACTAACTGGAATTTTTGAATCAAGTGTTCATCAATTATATATCATCAATTATGTAACAGTCAACCACATCGAATGTAAAATACAAAGACTGTGTAGCAGCAAGGAAAATTTGATTGAAACGTTCCGTGTTTTCATCTGTCAGACTAATCGGGACAAGTATGTTGCAACACGTCAAACGTGAATACCTGAGGCCTAAGAATGCCTTTGTTGTTCTTCGGGGAAGCCAGCGCCTGTGTATTGAAAATAACTAAGACTTAATCACGAAGCAAGGACATCTTGTTGAGTCAGAGCGCTGTTGTCATCCATAAAACTTACTTGCTGTGGCCCTAGGGTATTAGCATGTGATTATATATAGCACTATCGCGAACTCAAAACCACCAATGCACTTCGTCTTTTATCTTTCAAGACAAATTGTATTTCAAATGATAATCAAAGAAGTTTTTTTCTCGGCCTACCAAAGGAAGGTTTCTATTTTGATTTACCTCTTAGCCTTGCATGCCATTTTTTCCTGAGCTCGGTCAGGTCGCCTAGCAACGAGGGTCCACCTACTGTGGAACTGAGCAAACAACAAATGACAGAGGTTTGACCTACTACGTTAAATCAAGGACAGCTCTTTAGTTAAACCTTGCTGGTCTGCATATCAAAGAACGGAGGTTGAATATACAAAGAGAGGTCCTAAATTGAAAGTTGTATAATCTTCGGCAATTTTCTCATCAAAAGTTAGAGGTTAGATTGAGAGGTGAAATGGTTCCCTTTTTTTCCCTTGGATTTCGTTTTTCCCGGACAGCAAAGTTAAGGTGGGGTCACACGTGCGTATATATTTAAGTCCGTATGAGGCGCGCATGGGAGTATTTACCTCCACCAGGCCCCACAGGTCGTTGTAAAAATAATGGTCACGGGAATAGTTATGTAGGTTAAGTTAACTTTAATCTCCAAGCGGATTCTACGGTAGCATAAGATAGTATCAAAAGCTGACAGAGGAGTGAAGCCGACCTAGGAGTGTTACGCTACCGGTGCCCATTTAAATCCCTTTTGGCCGGCTATACTGTACTCCTTGGCCAGCGTTGATACTTTTTTTGGCACCGAAGGATCTCCTTGGAGACTAGGTGAAGTTACCATGATAGTACATCATACCCCTGCGCGTTTTTTTTTTTTCATTATTCGCTTGCATCAGTTGTGGAGTTTCCAGAGGATGCTTTCCATATACATGTACTAGTAATCAACCCAACATGGCCTTGCGGTCCTTAAAACAAATAGGGTCGGTTGGTAGGGATTCTTTGCTTTCCTTTCCCTCTCTTTTTATAGCTTTTGGGGGCAATTAACATCTACTTGGCAAGCTCAGCATCATTGAATAGAAATGCGTCTTCGTGTTTCAGTAACGACAGATCCCTGGTGGCTCAGAACAGTCCTTTACCTAATCTCCAAGCAGATCCTGCGGTGCCATAAGATAGCATCAAAGCTGGCCAAGGAGTATAGCGGGCCAAAGGGAGTCAAATGGGCACCGGGCACCTACTGTGGGTTTGATACTACAGTTGTATATTACGCCACTGTGGATCTGCTTGGAGATTATCCTTTACCAGCTAAACTCCTTATGATGCTAATATGCCGATTTAATCGATTTAGTGCGCAGGCGCGGAGGCGAGCAGCAGCGACTTACGAGAGCTCTGAGAATTTTCCTGAATTTCACCGTATTTTGTGCTAGTTACTATTATTAATCCCTGTCAGTTTATAGTATAGGCAGTACTCGAACATATCGGGAACCTGTAACACCGGTAATAGTAAAATTTTCGGTATCTAAATCAAATTCCGGACAGGTTTGAAACAATAGCTTATAGAGTGGGAGGGCTGTATACCGCGGTAAGTACACCGAGGGAAGGGCCGAGGAATCCATTTATATACTTATTTCGTTGTATGTTGATATCTGGGACTGCTTATGATTGCACAGTTTACTAAGTTAGTAACTCGGATCACTTATACTTTTTGTACTGATATATTTCTTTCGACTTGTAACGGCTAAATCTTGTGGAATTTGCAAGAGTCTGAACATCGTGTCCCGCCGGATTTGCATGTGAATTACGGACAGAGTGGGAGGGCGCGCAACCCGTTCTTGACTTGAACTCACTTTGATAGCTCATTTGGCGATTTGAATTACATATATTTGGTTAACCACTTATATTTTTTTGTACTGATATATCTGCTCCACCTTGTAATTTGAGAACTCGTGTGGATTTTGTAAGAGTTACATCGTGTCCCGCCTGATTTGCATCTGAATTGAGTACAGGATGGGAGGGCACGCAAACTGTTTTTGATCTGAACTCACGATTTTGATTTACTATCTTGGGTCGAATCGTCGGACAACTTTGTGTATTAATTGTTTGCACCATCGGACGGTGTGGCGAGATTGTTGGACAATCCTGAGTATTGTATTCGCTGTTGGACAGCGGGCACCGTCGGGCGGTGTGGCGAAACTGTTGGACAATCCTGAGTATTGTATTCGCTGTTGGACAGCGGGCACCGTCGGACGGTGTGGCGAGATTGTTGGACAATCCTGAGGATTGTATTCGCTGTTGGACAGCGGGCACCGTCGGACGGTGTGGCGAGACTGTTGGACAATCCTGAGTATTGTATTCGCTGTTGGGCAGCGGGCACCGTCGGACGGTGTGGAGATTGTTGGACAACCTCGAATAGTCGCTGTCGACAAAATGGAATTCCACTGCACATGTATACTTCTGGCCCTTTGCCTGTTGCTCAGCAAAGCCGAACCAGGATCACAGCCAAACACTAAACATGAGATAAATGAAGGAAATGTCACATGTACTTTCAGATCTGACTGTACTTCTAACTGGGCCACGTTTGCCTTCATGATTAAGCACAGTGGGGTGAATGGGACTTATTTCAGCCGCAACAAATTGCTGATGCACAACGATAGTACAAAGTTGTCAATGATTCTAATACTGCTCTTAAGTGGAGATGTTGAGGTGAACCCAGGGCCTAGACCACCGAAGTTTCCCTGTGGGAGCTGTAACAAGGCTGTACAGAATGCTCAAGCTGTCATTTGTTGTGATGACTGTAATAGATGGTATCACAAAGACTGCATTGGGATATGCTCGGAAGTATACACTGTATTAGAAACCCACAAATCATACTCATGGATATGCTGTGACTGCGGCGTACCAAACTTTGCATCAGACATGTTCGACATCACTGACGACAGCTTCCATTCAGTAAATTCATTTGATACGCTGAACTCCAGCACAAGTTTGCCAGGTGACACACCGACGGCCACATCCACTCCACTTAGATCAAAACAAGGCAAAACTCACACTAGAGGTAATGGCCACAAAAAGAACAAGGCTAAACTCCTGCTGGTAAACTGCCAGAGTGTTCGAAACAAAACTGCTGAATTGGCAACTGTCATTGACACTTATAAGCCGGACATAATAGCGGGCACAGAATCATGGCTCAATGAAAACATATCAAGCAGTGAAATATTCCCTGACAACTATGCATAGTGCACCGTAAAGACAGACAAACTGGCCCAGGAGGTGGTGTTTTTCAGGCAAACAGGGATGATCTGATTGTCACCCACAGACCAGATCTGGACACAGACTGTGAGATAATCTGGACACAAACCCAACTTGCAGGAAAGAAACCGCTTATGATTGGTACATACTACAGACCTCCGTCGGACCAGGGCAATAGTCTGGGTGAGCTTGACAACTCTATAAATAAAGTGGGAACTAAGATAAACTCCAACAATGTGATCATTCTTGGAGATTTCAATACCCCCGGTATAAATTGGGATGTCAGCACAACAGACAACGCTCAGAACCATACAGGACAGGCACAGAAACTACTGCACTTAGTGGATAACCATGGGCTATTCCAAACAGTTCAGGAACCAACCAGAAATGGTAATCTCTTGGACCTAGTCTTAGTTAACAACCCAAACATAATTGAAAAGACCGCAGTAGTTCCGGGAATAAGTGACCATGACATGGTTCTAGTGGACGTGAACTTGGCACCCAAACAGAACAAACAACCAAAAAGGAAAGTGTATATTCGCACGAAATCTGACGAGCCGGCTATCAAGAATGACCTTGAGGACTATGCAACAAACTTTAACATGAGAACAAAAGACATGTCAGTGACACAGAAATGGGATGACTTCAAAGGCAAAATGAAGCACACAATGAACAAACATATTCCTAGTAAAATGACATCAAGCAGATACAACCTGCCCTGGTTTAACAGCAACTTAAGAAGGCACTGTCGGAAGAAACAGCGTCTTTACAATAAAGCTAAGAGAACAGGACAAGAGGAAGACTGGAATAAATACAAGAAAGTAAAAAAAGGAGTTCAGAAAAGCATAAGAGCAGCACACTCAAAGTACGTGGCAAACATACTGGGAGAAGCTATAACTGACAAACCTAAAACATTCTGGTCATACATAAAAGGCCTGAGGAGAGACCTTGTCGGGGTAGCCACTCTAAAGGTGGGGAGCACCATTATTAGTGACAGTGAGAAAAAAGCAGAGGCACTCAGTTCACAGTTTAAAAGTGTATTCACAGAAGAAGACACCACAGACATGCCATCTCTTGGGCACCCCTGCACCCCTCCTATGGAACAAATAGAAATTTCTATTTATGGTGTAGAGAAAATGCTGCAAGGCCTTAATCCATCCAAAGCATCCGGGCCAGACCAAATACCTCCTTGGTTCCTCAAAATGACAGCCAGTGAAATCGCACCTGTTTTAACTAACATTTTCCAACAATCGCTTGACACAGGAGAGATTCCTAAAGACTGGAGAGATGCAAATGTATGCGCCATTTTCAAAAAGGGAGATAGAGCGGTCCCCAGTAACTACAGACCAGTTTCACTTACCTGTATTTCCTGTAAACTACTTGAACACATTATCCATAGCCATATAATGAAACACTTAGAAGGCCACAATGTACTAACGGACTACCAGCATGGTTTCAGAGCAAAGCGATCCACAGAAACACAGCTTATTTTAACAGTACACGACATAGCTGGGGCACTGAACAACAAAGACAAGTGGATCTAGCAATTCTTGATTTTACTAAAGCCTTTG
>NC_049995.1:6779157-6789774 GCF_000003815.2 Branchiostoma floridae
TAACGAACAGAGAGCAAACTGTAGTGGTAGAAGGGAAGGCCTCAGCTCCAGTTAAAGTAGCGTCTGGAGTTCCGCAAGGAACTGTCCTGGGACCATTGCTCTTCCTCTTGTACATAAACGACTTGCCAGACCAGCTCGATTCAAGTGTGAGGTTGTTCGCAGATGACTGCCTGTTATATGTAGAGCTCTCTACAAAGGAAGATTCACTTCTTCTCCAGAAAGATCTGAACACCCTGGAAGAGTGGCAAAGGAAATGGCTTATGCAGTTCAATCCGGATAAATGTTATATCATGCACATAACAAACAAACGAACCCCAAATGTATCCCCCTACCAGTTCTGTGGCCAGACATTAGCAACCACAAAAACCCACCCATACCTCGGTGTTACATTAACAACTGGACTGAAGTGGGGTGTCCATGTTAACAAAATAACAACCAAAGCTAAACAGACACTGGGAGTAATCAAACGCAACTTGTGGGCATGCCCAGCCAGGGTAAAATCACTTGCATACACGTCACTGGTAAGACCAAATCTTGAATATGCTGCAACAGTATGGGATCCGTATACAAAGAAAGACAAAGATAAACTGGAAAGGGTACAGAACCAAGCTGCCAGATTCTGTACAAACAACTACAGCAGAGATGCTAGTGTTACCAAAATGAAAACAGATCTGCAGTGGACATCACTTGAAGACAGGAGGAAAATGTCCAGACTTTGTATGATGTACAAAATGACCAATAAACTGGTGGACGTACCGACTGATAAGTATCTAACACCAGCTCAAAAACGAACTAGAAACAGTCATGCTTTCAAGTACCAGAGTTACCAACCTAGGATTGATGTGTTCAAAAATTCCTATTTCCCCAGAACTATTGTAGAGTGGAATATGTTATCACCAAGCACAGTAGGGGCGTCTTCTCTGGATAGTTTCAGAGAACACTTGCATATAGATGTGCAAAAGTTAGGTGTGATGAGTCGTTCAGTGTAATATAACCAGCTGCTGCCGCGCCGCGTGCCTGCGAAGCTGGTGTGTTACGCCGAAGGGCGGTTATACCGGCTATATAGATACAGATACAGATACAGATTTATTCGTGCTACTACTTGAGGGCATTAAGGACCCGTAACGCTAGTTCACCTTTATCCGTGGGCTAACCTATATCCGTTGTATTTAACAGGGTATTTGGGAATGTCATGTCTAGTTTAAAGATTGATTTTTTTCCAAATATTACGGTTTAAAAATATCGTCCGTCTATTTGCCATCCCCAATTCCATCTGCTATCATAAACAACGAATATAGGTTACCCCGCGGAAAAAAAGGTGAGGTAACCAGTGGGGTACTGCCAGTATGTAAATTTTGCTCTTTTAACCTTTGTGAAACATTGTGCCTTGAGGGCACACACAGGTACCCGCGTGTTGTCTAAAACTGTGACCTTTTAAACTGTGAGTGTGACCTCAGTGGAACAGTGTACAGTAAAACACAACACCTCTCGCGTACCGGTGCGATCAGAAACTCACAATCGTCGAACAATTGTAGATCGTAGCACGATTTGGATACGTTTCAAGCAGGCAGTGTGACAAAAGTAAGTTCCAACAACAGACAAGGATGCGAGACAACATTTTAGGTAACAATACACAGCGCTAGCTGTGTTTCTTTATCCAATTTGCGTCGTAACACACGTTGTGTGGTATCTAACAGTACACCTTATTTGGTGCATTACATGGTGCTACGTTTAGTAGATTTCGTCATCATATTGCGATATACTACGTCAAGTAATATTCGTTTTATTTTTCATCTGGGATGAAATATCAGTTAGATTTGCAATACGATCGTTTAGAATGTAGAATGCTCAATCGTTGTCACGTCCAAAAAATTCTCTGCAACTCCCTATGCATTATAAATAACTACAAATAAGTATCATGTTTTTTTGTCATATCGTAACGCAGCACAACTTAGGTTTGGGTAATTATCTAATGGTGTGTATTGGTGAACGGTTTACTGTAAAAGGTGAAACTTTCACGATGGTTTTCTGTTCTCTGTTTGTGATCTCTTCACCGCGAGCCAAAGCGATAATTTTTTTCTTCCGTCTACTGTCCACCTACCGACTTATAACCACCACAAATACTCCATTTCTCCCTACTATGAAATTAAGCCACCGCATATATTTCCTCTTTTACAGTACCATTGCTGCAGAGACACCTTACGGTTGACCCGAGCACTGCAACAATGGCCGCCGGCAGCTGTTCCGTCTAGTAACCCCACTCCACCGGGAGGCCGGGTGCCGTTTCTAGGATGTAATCGATCCATTCTGTCGACCGCCATGCATGTGTTAAGCCTACCTCGACCGGCATAATTACCGAACACATAACCGCGTATCTTTTAAACGTTTTCTAAGCTTCAAACGACGGAAAATTCATCGTGAAATCCACACCAGGCCCTCTGTCCTCAAAGGTAGGTCGCCCCTCTATTTTAAGGCGTGGGTCGAATTTATATCAGTGCTGCAAAATTGCCTCCTAATGTAAATTCATTACAGGGTGAACTGTGCACTTATGCCTTGGTACCAAAAGGCCGCTACCTTTGTGCATTATGCCTTTGTATTGGTGAAATACTAAATATTCCATAGGTACCGCATACAAGGTTGCTTTTGGTCGCCTCTTTGTCGAATTGAATCGCATGCCATGTGTCCCTTTGTCCTGGCTGACATGAATGAAGATGACAACTGCACATGATTTAGAGGCCTGACGACAAAAAGCGATGGCCTTTATCACGCCCTGTTATATAATTCGGCAATGGCGATTGTTTGATGGATTGCATTTGGTCGGCTGTCCAAACCACACGGACCTAATATTCCCGGCAATTCTATTATATACCCTAGCGGTAATTCTATCACAAGCGTTAGCGCATAAGCACTATAATAACGTGTAAGGGAGGTGTGTGTGTGGATTTAACGGTACGTACAATTAACGTACATTTGTGTATATTGCATAAAGCATGGTAGCGTGGGTTTAGAATATTGCTGACATAGTAAAAAAAATTGGCCCCGTTTCTGATCATATGCTGGCGTGTCCAATTCTTTATGATAATGATGGACATATCGTATCAGGACGAGGCAGGCGTTTTGCATCTTATTGATTTTAAATTCTTTATTTCTGTTATAAGATACGATCAAAACTGCTCAAGACGACCACTTAGGAAGATAATAAAAATATCTGTTCTTTGTGGACTGTGGACACTTTAGACAGGACTCTTAATGCTTGAGTCAATGGGGGGGGGGGGGTATGTAAGGGACAACCAAAAGGGACGGTGATCACATTGGTCAGGTACGTAGTCCTTATTTATACATGTAGGTGATCCCTTGTATAGAACTAACTGTATCTTTTCCTGACATGTATAATACTCATATAGCGTAAAATACAGTTCGAACGCATGGCTGTTGTATTTCGAAAAACCTTAGACAATATGAATACATTATTCAACACGTACATAAAAAATGTATATTATTCAAACATTTCGGACCTATAAAACTATGGTGTTATATATCTGTTGACATAGATGTGCATCGCAGGATTTACTCGTATCAGCTAACGCGAGAACGCGTTGAGCAGAAATATATTCATTGTGTGTACGAAAAGCCTGTAACTAAAGGTACGGCCAAAGCAAGTCAATTTCATGGATGGCATCATGTTGATCATTGCATGATTTCGATTTAACATTTGTGAACCTCTCTAGAGAAAAATAGTGACGATGACCCCATAAAATGAATTATAAAATGCCGAAAATTGAGAAATATGTCCTTTGTTATTCATGATTATAGCTAGCTAGTGTGGTAACCTTGAGTGTAGCTACTAACTTGCTATGTCATTCCAGTCTACCACATGTACACTAGTATCATATTTGTGCACTTCTTGAATAGACATCTAGAAGACTTGTTGGCTATGATGCCGCGTTTTGTCGTTTTAATATTGTTACTTGTCTCTATTTCAAACATTTTTATATAGTAATTTTTCTTCGTTCTTTGGCTCTCGTGCTAGATACCAGGGTTTAATTGAATGGAGGGGGTGGGGTCCACAGAATTTACATGCTGTGGCCTAGGTTACAATAGCCCGGTGCTATACCAGCTGCCTTTCATTGTTCGTGTTAATCGATTGCGGGCGTGGTCCTACGGCCTGAGAAAAGCAATGTTGTGTTTCCTATAACATCCTGACAAAAATAGGGTCGATAGGTAGATATTATCTTTTTTTATTCTTCCGGTTTCTTTCTCTTTCTTTCCGTTTTTTCAACTCGACCAAAGGGACCCAGAAAGGACTGTTTAAGAGATTGAATTTAAAAACGAAATGCATCATGACGCTTCTACTTTCATATCTTTTGTATCATATTTTAATTTTACATTGCACAAGAACAATTTTATTTTGCAACAGAAGTTAGGGGAACGCATTGGAAAACGAAATTACAAGATTGCACTCGAAATGTCCCTTTCTAATTGTCGACCCCCAAGAAGGCTGGGGTCGGCATGTTTTTGCTTAGGTCGGGTAAATCAAATAAAAGCTCCTTGTTTAACCAGAAAAAAATATTTTGTCCCGAGCCTAAGGTCAGGGAACGCTATCAACCCCATGCACTGGATATGCTAATTCAGGTCGCTTTCATACATCTATGAATAAGACATAATTCGCACTATATGTTTCTAGGTGACAGTGTCAACGGAAAGAGAAAAAAATTCAAGATTAGATCTAGACTTGGTGGTACGCAATATACTCCTAACTACTGTGACCTATTTTTATCATATTAGACTCTCTCTCTCTCTCTCTTTATATCATCTGACTGTCCATTAATTCATGTACCTTTTAATCTATCTTTATACATATTTAGCTATCATATCTACCTATCTGTACTTTTATCTTTCTACTTATTTATCTATAGTGTCCAACGCCATATCTGTCTATTTGTCTCTCTGAATTTAATAATAATATCCTCTTATCTTTCTATCCATCTATGAATCTATCAACAATCTATCTATCTATCTACCTCGATATATTTCTAATATTGTATTACTATCTGGGATGTCTCAACTGGTAGCAGCATCATAGTTGAGCTCCTTGTCGCAATTAGTTTGAAACTTTGAGACCCCGGTTTGATCCTGGATAGAGCTGTTTTTTTATCTATGCTGTGTCCAATACCCCATCATTAACAGCTGTGCTGAACTTAATAACATTATTACAATACAGCACGCTGGCGAGTAGCGGTGAGGTGGGCATTTACTTTTCGTTTACAGTTCTGTAAGTCTCTGGTATCTACAATGTCCTGTGGGAGGCAGTTCCATGCTTTACGGTAGCTGGAAGAAATTTTAAAGTTCTTTTGTGACAGGAGGAGGTTGACTTGACAGGTTCTAGGGCTGCACTGTGCTGTTGACAGACGTGTTTCTCGGCGGTGTACGTAGGGCTCAGGTGGTAGGTCGTTCAGCAGTGTTGGTGCGTCTCGGTGGTACATCCGGTGTAGGAGTGAGAGGGCCCCAACATTTCTCCGCTGTTCTATAAGGGCTGCTTCCCGACTTTCGGAAGGGTTCGACGTAAAATGGGGGTCCCATTTTCGAGGAGGTATCTCGAGCACGTGAGAGAGAATGGACTAGAAACTAGAAACTCTGTGTCTCTTCCCAGCGTCCCTTTCAGACGTATGAGAGCGCTAGATCTAATTGTTTTCCTGTGCACCTTTATCCGTGTGGTACCCTATATCCGTTGTATATAGAAACATTGTATTTGGGGATCGTTAAGTCGATGGAAGGTTGTTTCACATTGCAATATTTTGAAACGTTTGACATTTCAAACCCACATCGTTGCAGGAAATATCTAAATACCCAGTTTTTTTACAACAACGAATCTAGGTTACCCATGGATTAAAGTGAACTAGCGTTAAAACTCTGCACCGCCGGTCGGTAGAACTTCTTTTCCCGACATTCATAGAGAGCCTTTGCCCATGTTACCGTGAATGAGCGATCTCCCCCTCCCAAAACAATAAACAATGTAATAGCATTTATTGCATATTCATGCCCTATCGGGCTAAGTACATGCATATACTATATATAGATACAAAAGTCCGCAATACAGTACACATGGTTTCTAAGACTAATCTAAAACATGGGTTCTAAAACTATTCTAATACATTTGTTCGGCTTCTTATCTTGTTTCTTAGTAATGTTAAAAATGTAGTTGAGATGTGTTTGTATAATGTCGTTTGATCAAAACTCATTTTTCAACACTGGACAAATATTTAAAGTGAGGGAACTTTCCTATGATATGGCTAAAAAGAATATTTCTTTCGTTACTATTTAAACTACAATCTGATAAAATGTGGGATTCATCCTCGACCTTGTTCACGTTACAGAACAATATAGACAATAAAAAAAACCGGACGGTAGCGCGTTTTCAAAGGTATCAGAAAGAGGCTCCGAAATCCGTTTGTACTATTTATCTATACTCGATGTGTATACTGTTCTGTTCACTGAAAATCGGGAAAGTTATCAACTGTTCCCGACAGAATTGCTTGCCCACAGCACTTATTGATCTAGCCTGAGACCACATTAAATACTTTGTTGTTTTCCGTCACTTTCTAACGCATACAAGGAATTAAGTTAACTATAAATATCATCAGATATAGAGGTTATTGAAAATGAAGGGGTTATTGAAAATAACATACGATCAAACGCAAATGTTCTGACCACATAAAATAACAGGATATATATAACGTTACTTTATTGTAATTGTGAGAGTCAAAGTTGAAAGAACTATAGTATAGTATTTATGTGTGCTAGAATAGGTGATGTTCGTGTATGTGAATTTTAATGGCCAGAAAATCAATAAGCGTATCTGGGTTTTCTGATTTAAGGCCACAGCAAGTATATTTTATGGATGACATCCTCTGCAGACTGCAAAAATAGTGCGATAGGGCGAAAAAAAAAACAAGATTGGTACAAAAAAACAAGATTGGTACATTTTCAAATTAGACACCATGAACGTTGTAACAAGAATAAAAGCCAACAAGGCATTCATCCCTAGCCCTGTATTTAAGACATGTGCATGCACGGGTGTTGTAAAAGTGACGCTAGTGTGGTAGACTGGTGTCACTAACAAAGTTGCTAACTACACTCATGGCTTCTGAATTGGTGCCATTGTTACAACTATCCAACTAGTTTCACTTCTACAACTTACTACAGTCCTGGGTACCTCACAATTTCCCTTTTACAAGTAATTATTGGGCTACAACACAACATATTTGTTCATTTCGGTAATTTTTCATCACGTTGACCATCTCCAAAGAAGAAAAAAATCTTGTTTTTTTCTGAAATCAGGCAAAAATTAATGAGCGCGCGGATGTCATCCATAAAATTTACTTGCTGTGGCCTAACATTTATTTGCTGTCGGCTAAAACTACGCCCGGTGCATATTTTCATAGTCTCTTGCCTTTCACCAGGGGAGTTGCATTCCTAACCAATAACTTACCGTATTTTTTGCAAAATTCTACAACCCACAAGCCCTAAGAATAGCGACGAAAAGCTGATAGGCATCGAAATGTAATCAGGGGCCAACAATAATAGTTGTGTAAAAAAAACTACTGTATCCTATGTTCTCTCGTACCAACCTGTTCAATTTTTTCACGAATGTCCTTATTAGTTAAAATGAAGATGATTCAGTCTATACTTCTGAATAATTATCAAATTTTGATTAGACGTCTCGAACGGTGTCCACCGTTCTTCATCAGTGAATTGAAAATGAAGTTGTACAAAGTTTGCGGAACAAAGAATAATTCTTATGTTCAAAATAAACAGAACAGGTAACGGTTATGGTGTTCTAAAATAAACAGCACAGGTAACAATTTGGTACCTAGTACCTGTTTTGTTTATTTTTAGTTTGTTTGGTACCTATTACCTGTTTTGTTTATTTAGAACATAAGGATTATTCTTTGTTCCACAAATTTAGTACAACTTCTTTTTCAATTTGATAATTATCCAGAAGTATAGACTGAATCATCTTCAATTTATTGTATCCTGGATGATTAATCTTCACAAACGTCCTCATTTGTTGCACAGTTAAAACGTCATGGCTGTGGAGCTGTTTCATTGGCTGATCGTGGGCGGCGCCTTCGCCGTCTCGTTCCCAATCTTCACCATCCTCACGCCTGCCATCTTCAGGCGTCTCGTTCCCGGGTTCGATCAACTCAACCCGAGAAAAGACTTTCTCATCAAAGATGCGTAAGTATGATTAAAATATTCGCCAAAAAGTAGTTACTCAAGCTACTGGATATGGTTTCGAAAACGGTCAGACGTGTCAACTGCTATCCAGTAGTTTTCGTCAGTGACACTGAATAGATAGTTATGCTGGAGAGGGTTTTCTATTCTAGGTGTGAATTGATATGTAAAGAAGATCTAGTTGAAGAATAGGTTTATCCTAACTATGAATAAATATGCAAAAATGAGTGGAAGGCAATTTTTAAAGGTCCAAAGGCTACAAAGGTAAGACAAGTTTACATATCAATTCACAGATAGGATACTTATATAAACGTATATCCTCATATACCCTTTATACATAGATGGCAAGATAATAAGAGACAAGAGGCCACGATAATACAATCTTTATTGACACAACAAAAGTACAGCGACTTTCGTAAGGTCTACATGTATAACAACTACTTACAGTACAACTAAACACATATATATGGATATCTATAGGTATGGATACATCAACATAAAGGGTCTAGCATGTCATTTACACTATTGGTTCTACGGTATAAACAATCGTGGATATATTTGCCTACTTGTACACAATGTGGATTATCGCCTCCCAGAATGTACTTGAATTTATCTATCGAACAGAGAGTAGCAAAGTCTTTAGAGCAAGTGGAAAGTAATGTGAACAGCTCTGTGCGTTTATCATCATATCGAGAACAATTAACAGTGCGGTCAAACAGCACGGTTTAATCAGGCTATAAATATTGATAACCAATTAACAAGATTGGCGGACGTGCTGTTTCATTAGGTTGCTCCCAGTGGGAAAAGTTAATGATGCCATCTTATAGATCAAATCAGCTTGCTCCTCCGTTATTTTGTCCCACTCTTATATTCGCCTACATAGATCAATATCTTCGTACTTCATTCCGAGACCAAATCATCCATACATAACATGATATAACACATTAAATGTTACCAGTAATTATGCCATCTTATAGATCTAGTTGTCTTGCTCCTTCGTTATTATATTATGTTCGACTCCTATATTCACCTTCATAGATCAATATCTTTGTACTATATTCCGAGACCAAATCATTCATTCAAAACGACAATATTACACATAAAATGTTACCGGTAATTATGCCATCTCATAGATCAAATCAGCTTGCTCCTTCGATATTTTGTCCGACTCCTATATTTGCCTTCATAGATCAATATCTTTGTACTATATTCCGAGACCAAATCATTCATTCAAAACGACAATATTACACATAAAATGTTACCAGTAGTTATGCCATCTTATAGATGAAATTAGCTTGCTTCTTCGTTATGTCCAAATCCTACTATACCTACATAGATCAATATCTTTGTAGTATATTTCAAAACCAAACCATTCATTCAAACCGATAATATAACACATATGCTGCTACCAGTCATGATGCCATCTTATAGACCAAATAAGCTTACTCCATCGTTATTTTGTCCCACTCTTATGTTCGCTTTCATAGATCAATATCTTTGTACTTCATTCCGAGACCAAAGCATCAATACATAACATGATATAACTCGTAATGTTACCAGTAATATTTGACAATTCTAGATTTAGGACAATTTCTTTGTACCTTCTACACAAGAGAATATTGTAAGTCATATACTTTTATCGACAATATTTTGTAGTTCGTAGAAATGAAGGATAAATTTACCTTGTAGCGTTGTTGTTTCAAATTGATAGAATAAGATTTTTGTGACTTCTATCGATACTATTTGTAGTTCTTAGAAATGAAAGATAGATTTACCTTGCAGAGTTGTTGTTTGAAAGAATAATAAGATTCCTTGCTTTTACACAACCAAATGTTTTATATATTTTGCAATGTGAACCAGTCAGAATTACCCTGAGGATGTTGGCAAACGTTCGCAGAAACGTCGGTTAAAACGCCTGGTCACGAACAAAGAATACTGTAAATGCAGAAACTTTCGCCGTACGGTGGTTTAATGTTCGCGGTTTTCGCAGTAGCCACTTCACCGCGAACTAAAAACTACCACGAACATTTTTTCGTGGCATTAAAGGACTACAGTGCATGGTGCTATCGCGGACTTAAACCCACCGCGAAAAGTCCTTTTCCCGCTACCGCGAAGTTAATTCCCGCAAACTTAAACTCAAATTTTACAGTATTGTTATTCAGAGACTTAACAACCTGATAAAACTGTTGGCTGTTTTTGTTTCACAGCTGTTACAAAAACTGACAAAAACGAACGGACACGAACTACATACCAGTTTTCAGTCTACCATGTGCTTTGAACAATGTATGTGTGATATAATATCTGTATACGATTGTGCGATTTTCAACAACGAAGAAATACAAAATTCTCTACAGCTTGACTTTGCCTTACCTTTGTTTCTAT
>NC_049995.1:6789874-6838084 GCF_000003815.2 Branchiostoma floridae
TATTTCCTATTGGACATCTAAAATTGTCCTCATTCATAGTTAGGGTATAAAAGTCCAGCTTTCTTCCAGATCATTTCAGTGTCACTGACGAAAGATACTGGATACTATCTAAAACGTCTGACCGTTCCAAAACCATATCCAGTTGCTTGAGTAACTGCTCTTTGGCATATCTTATTACCTGGATGTCTAATCTTCATCGACGGAAGTTTATTCATAAAGTTGTGCCGTTTCAGAGTGCTGTCAATCTGCCACGTGTTCGTCATGGCAACGCTGGCCTGGTACGCCTGTCTCTGCACCGACCAAGTGCCTCATGACGTCATCTGGTACGTACAACAGTAACCTTACAGTCTATTTCTTAAAGCCTCGTTCTTATTGGTTACTTTGTTTTAGTTTCATGTTTGAATCATAGATATATTGTACTGACTTAGCTAGATACTTTGTTTTAGCTTCATGTTTGAATCATAAGTATATTGTACTGACTTAGCTAGATACTTTGTTTTAGCTTCATGTTTGAATCATAAATATATTGTACTGACTTAGCTAGATACTTTGTTTTAGCTTCATGTTTGAATCATAAATATATTGTACTGACTTAGCTAGATACTTTGTTTTAGCTTCATGTTTGAATCATAAGTATATTGTACTGACTTAGCTAGATACTTTGTTTTAGCTTCATGTTCGAATCATAAATATATTGTACTGACTTAGCTAGATACTTTGTTTTAGCTTCATGTTCGAATCATAAATATATTGTACTGACGTAGCTAGATACTTTGTTTTAGCTTCATGTTTGAATCATAAATATATTGTACTGACTTAGCTAGATACTTTGTTTTAGCTTCATGTTTGAATCATAAGTATATTGTACTGACTTAGCTAGATACTTTGTTTTAGCTTCATGTTCGAATCATAAATATATTGTACTGACTTAGCTAGATACTTTGTTTTAGCTTCATGTTTGAATCATAAATATATTGTACTGACTTAGCTAGATACTTTGTTTTAGCTTCATGTTTGAATCATAAGTATATTGTACTGACTTAGCTAGATACTTTGTTTTAGCTTCATGTTTGAATCATAGGTATATTGTACTGATTTAGCTAGATACTTTGTTTTAGCTTCATGTTTGAATCATAAGTATATTGTACTGACTTAGCTAGATACTTTGTTTTAGCTTCATGTTTGAATCATAAGTATATTGTACTGACTTAGCTAGATACTTTGTTTTAGCTTCATGTTTGAATCATAAGTATATTGTACTGACTTAGCTAGATACTTTGTTTTAGCTTCATGTTTGAATCATAGATATATTGTACTGATTTAGCTAGATACTTTGTTTTAGCTTCATGTTTGAATCATAGGTATATTGTACTGACTTAGCTACTAGTAGATACTTTGTTTAGCTTCATGTTTGAATCATAGGTGTATATTGTAATGATTTAGATAAAGTTTTAAGATAGTATTGGGCCGTGTGGAGTAACAGCAGTGTGTTTGGCCCAGACGCCAGAGGTCCTGGGTCAAAATCCTGCCATGCTACCGATCATATGCTCTTAGGAAAGGCGTTGCCCACATCACCCAGGCTTTGGTTGGGGAGGTACCAGCTTGCGCAGTGGGAGAAGAGGGATGGGCTCCGCCTGCCAATACCATGCCATAGAGACATCAAATTACAATCTACTGCTCATATGGCCTTGGGAATGCTGTTAAGGATTACATTTGCCTCTAGGATAGAATAATGTCCGACGTTAAAAATAATTTAAACATAAAACTGTGCTTCTTTTACTTCAGGCACGAGTCATCACTGGTGAAGATCATGAACTCCCTCATGGTTGGATACTGCGCTGCTGGTGGGTTGATAGACGTTGATTTTAAACTTTTATGTCCATCACATAAAGACTTAAGACAAAATCTAAAACTACGCTGAACATCAGTTCTTTGTTACGCACATATATATATGGGGACATACTGTGACGGCAATAGTCTAGTGGTTATAGGATGTTGGGTTTCTACGTTAATATCAAAGACAGGACTCGATGTTGCGTTTAGAGGAAACGCACTTTACACGCCCTCTGACAGAATATATAAAAATTGCAGTGTGAAAACATACTATTAGTTACACAGAAGGTGTGTGTTTTGTTGTGTGTGTTATGTGTGTCTGTGAAAAATAATTAGTTAAACAGAAGTTGTGTGTGTGTGGTTGTATGTGTGTGTGTTGTGTTTTGTTGTGTGTGTTATGTGTGTGTGTGTGTGTGTGTGTGTGTGTGTGAAAAAATAATTAAACAGAAGGTGTGTTTGTGTGTTTGTGTTGTGTTTTGTTGTGTGTGTTATGTGTGTATGTGTGTGTCATTGTAATTCTAAAAAGGCATTTAAATCAATGTTTGATTAACACCTTGTGTGTCTGACATACAGTTTGTGTCCTTACTTTTCAGCCTGCCTGCTGATGATATGGTACCGAGTAGTGGACCAGGCCAGCTTCCTTCACCATCTCGTGTCAACATACACTGCCTACATATCATTGGTAAGGTCATGACAGCTGTAGGAAAACAAGCTGACATGTTAGAGCTCTACCTCAGAGTAGAAATGAAACTTTTCTTCCTGTCTTTTTATATTATAAAAACGCATATTACTTGTATTTTAGTCTGGGACATAATTCAGCCCGGCCGAGGCATATATTCCACATGATGTTGGACCAGTTTGGACGGCCATTTGAAAACATACGGGTCCAATGTCTATTTTGAACATTTGCTTGTGTTATGTGTAGACTACGAGTATACTTGTTGATTCAACGTGCCTTACTGTGGATACAATAATGAAATTAGCTAGTTTTTAAAAGTAAGAGATAAATAAGTTTCAGGGCTAAGTGGGAGAAATTTAAGCGGGCTAAGTGTGTTTTTTTTTTCTCTCGGTGCAGACGTACCCTTGTCTACATTACTACGCCAACATCTGTTACATGATGGAAATATCCGGACCTTTCGTCAACACTCGGTAAGTGTCGTGACTTTTCGTAGACTGCAGATGGTCAAATTGTAGAATTAAAAAAAAAAACGCAAATGGGTACAATTGTTGACAAATAAAGTCGACATTTTCTTCTTACCTTTGATAATTGTACGGTATTTGAATCATTATATTATATGTGTGTCAAGTATAAAGGCGAAAGGGCTAACACTCTTCCCTGTGAAAGTACTCTGCTACAGAAATAGCTAGGGAACTTGCTCCCTATATATGTGCCACTAGGAACTACAAGGAGAACAACAACATTAACAACGTACGCTGTGATGGACGATGGAAAAAAGATGAGCGAAATCGTGTTATGCTACGGTCACAATTGCACCGATGCCCGTAGATATTGGAGCCCTGGTCGGTCTCCGAAGCCACGAAGTTGTCCCGGGGGACTGCTGGATATCGGTAGAGCGTGTGCCCCTCTCTTTCACGATTAAGTTTTGGCGTCTATTTGCCGGGTACAGGGTTGATTTTAATTGCGAATTAAAAGAATCCGGGGCTCGACGTTGCGTATACCCCTTTCTTTCACTATTAGGTTTTGGCTTCTATTTTTCGGGTACAGGGTTGATTATGACTGCGAATTAAAAGAATCCAGGGACCCGACGTTGCGTATACCCCTTTCTTTAACTATTAGGTTTTGGCGACTATTTGCCGGGTACAGGATTGATTATAACTCCGAATTAAAAGAATCTAGGGGCCCGATCTTGCCGCTGGGTGTCCCAACTGGCCTCTTTGTCCTATTGTGACTGTAGCATTAGTGTGAAGACGCTCACGTGCTCATTCTCTCTCTCTCTCTCTGCAGAATGATTCTCAAGCAGCTAGGCGATCAAAATTCTCCCCTTTTTATTTGCAACGGACTCGCCATGGTTGTGACGTTCTTCTTCGGACGGGTGCTCTCAACCATCGTTGCCACCTACAACCTCATCAGGCTCATGGTGACGGACTCCCAGCAGTTCTTTCAACTTCCGGTACCCGTCCTGCTTTGCTACGTGGGCGGATGTGCCCTCTTCAACACCCTCAACTACTACTGGTTTTTCAAGATTTTGCGCGGTTTTGTCTCCTTCTTCAAGAAACGTCAAGTATAGAACATCTTCAGCGTTCTTCACCAATGAGGACCAAACGGAGTCATAGTCAACCACCAACGAGGTTTTCCAATGGAATAACTGACACAATGATACGCAATAACAGACGCTTGTTGCAAAAGATTAAAAATCAAGTTTGTACATATTTATTGTTTTTTTTAATACTTTACACCTTTGTCAAACTACTGTGCAATAACTTGAGCGTCTGCTGTAATAACTTGTATAATACGTTTTTTTTCTATTCACTTTTGGACAGACGAGGACTGTGTGGCACTGCACTTAAGTTAGTAATTTATTATTAACAGTGCCAGATGTAATGTACATTTGATATGCAGCTAAAGATGAATCATTTATCATATATCATAATGATAATGTCATACTCAGTGTTATAACTGAAAAGCCTAATATCTATAAACACTAGTAATATCTGTTATTACCAGACATGAAAGCCCCATCGTTAGGAATGATAGCGTGCTGTATGCACAGGAGCCATGGAACGTGTTGTCTTGCCCATTGCATTTAAGAACTACCAACAGTAATGATACGTCATCGAAGACACCCAATGGACTCTGAGAACACAATCATCTAAGCGTTGTGTACTAAGGGTGGGTACCTGTGCGGTTCATCGATACAAAATCGATTTTCTTGTTGGACAGGTTCAGAAAAAACCCGGACCTGATCAAAAAATCAGTTGACCGGATTTTGGACCAATTAGAAAATGGACGGCTTATACCGGCAGCTGTTGACGAGTTTGTGGGCTTACAGGTCCAGAGGTAAAAAGAGTGAAGTGCAGGAGAGTTGATGGTCATTTTTACCAAGTTTCTACAGTCAGACGTGGTCTTAGTTAAGTTAAGTCCACGCCAGTGGAAGTCGGATACTCCACACAAAAAATCCTTCAAGGCAAAATGAGTATCGCCCATTCACAAGCTCTCACAGATAATTAGGTCTAGGTTCAGTTCCGTACCTGGACCTGATCCTCTGGACCTGGGCCGTACCTGTACTTGGATTTTCTGTACCGGTACCCACCCCTGTTCTGTAGTCAAAGCGACGTTCATGATTTCTTACAATCCTGTACCTTGTAGCATCTCTTAAATGTACACCAAAGCTTGAGTTTGATAATCTTAACACATCAGGTATATATTCTTCCACATTTGTGTGTTTAAAGTCTACATATTTGGCTACGGCTTGTTTAGCACGATGATCTTTGTATTATATATGTGAGCAGGGATGCAGTCAAATTTTCTGGCTATCTCTCCACCGTTTTTATCATATAAACTGTTGCATTGATCTTTGGTCCTATGGAATCATTCAACCCAAACGACTTTATAACCCATTGATGTTGTACAAAATTGTTCTTGATTTAACCAGTTTTGGTTATTACTATGCTATGGATAAAGTAATATCAAGCAAGAATCTGATCACAATGTACTACGGTATAGATTAACTCATGAAATCATTATGCATGCAACTCTATGAGTCCGGTACTCGAATAACTGAC
This sequence comes from Branchiostoma floridae, assembly GCF_000003815.2. NCBI lineage: Eukaryota > Metazoa > Chordata > Leptocardii > Amphioxiformes > Branchiostomatidae > Branchiostoma > Branchiostoma floridae. The sequence goes on from NC_049995.1 coordinate 6,795,452, forward strand.
GACCTCATTGGAGGGAAAAAGATTTAATATATATCAAGTATACAACATGCATGTAACGTATAGTGTTGCAGTAATATAATACATAAATTCCTCATGGAAGAAAAGCAAGCAGACCCAAGAGAAACTGAAATATACAAAATGGGACCTCACTAAATTGTCTGTCTGTATATGTATATCCACTATTTGTGCTTTTTATCTTCAGTTCACCTATAGTTTAGCATGTATGAATTCAACACGTAGAAACATCTGTAGCCCAATTGACATGTACGTAATCAAGCAATAAAAGTAAGATACATTTATATGCAAGGTATATCTATTATTCTAGCCATCTCTAGTCCGTTGTATATAGTAATATACCACTCTACATGAAAGTATATGATGGGAAGCTACCAGATGAATCTAACTATAGATACATATTTGGAAAAAGGTCCTAATCTCAAATCATTCATGCATAAAATTATCAATATCATTTCCATCTTTTCCGAACGATTTTCTTTCTACCTTTGGTAGCGCATCTGTAAGTTGGGAGAACCTCTCTGTATTTGAAGTCTATCACAGCAAGGTATTGTCTGTGTTATCTAACTTGGTGGATCCAGCCGCTGCACTTCTGTCTCTGTTGAGAAACGATCATGCAAGTATCACTTATCAGTAAAATAAATCACACCAATTAACACCAGACGCGAATAATGACAACATAGTCTTTCCATCTCTGGTTTGAACTTTGAACAATCAGGAAAACACTAAAACCGGAGGTTATTAAAGCAAAAAAAAAATACATTGAAGAAAAGATAATGAAGATGGAAATTGGACTGTTTACCTAATGGTCGAAGTTCTAACAAAATGTCAATTCTGATCCACTGGCATTGCATCTTCAGGTTCTGTTTCTATTGGAAGGAAACAAAATATAAAGTTACGATGCGAGAAGCAGCACACTATGGAAGGGTTTGGCTCATCGAGAAAAGACTGCATGGCAAAACGCAATTGGACGTATAACGTAAGTTACCATGATTTATGCAGAAGATCTTACCAGGGAATTCGCTTTTCAGATCATCCACGACGTGCTGAAGCCCAGCTTTAGACAGAGCCTCTATGAGGACCTCCACAGTAGCGGCATCACCCTGCCTCCTGTGCCAGTCGTGTAACATGTCCATACAGCAGGACTTGTCATCTGGGTTTCTGCCTGCGATGTTTCGGATTCCTGCGTCGTCGAGGTCCAAGAAGTAGGCCAGGTCTTTCCAATCCGAGCTCACTTTTTCTTTGATGAAGAAGAAGTACTTCCGAACCCCTGCATATCAATAACGACATGTATAAAAGTACACAAAGTTAGACATATCGAATAATCAATGGATTGTTAGATAAATCATGGATATTTCTCGGTGATATATGTATAAAAAGTCATTTCCAAGAAAATAAGTAATAAAATATCCATATTTACCTTCCCTGCCACGGTCGCCTGGAGCAGTAGATTGCATTTCAGCGTGCACAATAACCATCGTCTCTAAAGCTAGAACTTGAGCAACTTGTCCTGAATGAAATATTGATAGACATCGACATAAAATATTCCTCGAGGTGATAAAGGACAAAGAAATTCCAAAGCTATAGATAAATGTAAAAGTTACAGAAAATAGAAGTGCACTTTTTGTTGGAAGTTCCACACAATTAGACGAAGTACAAAATGTACCTGACTCCTCGTGTTCATGGCGGACACCTTGGGGTGTGAGGTTGAGGGTACAGACCTTCTTCTCTTTTGCTCCAAGGAATCGGCAAACAAAAATCACTGCTTGACAGATGAACTCTTCCTCTTGTTCAGGCTTGACTATCAAATCCATGGTCTGGCCCTCATCTGTATTGCAGATGGCTCTGTTAATCTGGTACGAATCGGAACATTTGTCGATCAAAGAAATGTGTCTTATTTCAACTGTAAGCTTCTCTTCATCAAACAGGTTGAATTCCGACCTCCCAACCCTTCCGAACCGGTGGTACATGTAAGGTGTTGAAGTGGATGCGTGGTGTCCTTCTTTGCAGACGATTGTCAGAGGATGTTTCTTCCCAGACACCTTTCCTATGAATGGAGTGAAGTTGCACGGGAACGACTTGCCATTAAGGCAGTCAAGGAGCAGTTTACTGGCAGAAGACAAGGTCACAGAACTGACGACGGCTACAAGGATGTAAACGCTAAAATGCTGGAGTTCAAACGTTACCCCCATATCTGATTTCTGCAGTGAACAATCTTCTGACAAGTCAATCCATGTTTCTTCATCATCAATGGATCTCTGTTTTCCAAACAACAGAAAATTGTCATGCGGAGAAAAGTTTGCGGAAACAACCTCTACGCGTGCAGGTTGTTCAAAATGGAGGTTATCCGGTTTACAGTCGAGCTCATGGAAAAACGACAAAGTGTCATCAAGGCCAGAGTTCTTAATCATCGTTAAGTGGTTCCGCTGCAATCTTATACTGACAGTCTCGGCTGTCCGAAGGCTCCCGGATGCTATCGTCATGCGTACGACGACCCTGTCTGCATATACGACAATTTTCCCTCCCTCTGATGAAATGGACTTGCTGACAGAATATGGTTCTGGACTCACACTCCTTGCTGCAATGGGAAGTTCAGTAGATATTGGTAATGTTGAATAATACCTTGTCCGTTGAAATAAGATGAGCATGAGCATACTCCATACCCTGTTCGTTTTTTTCCCAAATGTCAATGGATTGCCATTGATTTACATATTATAATAGACATTGGTTTTTACACTTTTCTACACATATAAAAAAACATGATCATGAATTACATTCTATCCATTTATTAAGTAATATTACTAGAAAGACTATACCTTTAGCATGCTTTGGCTGCAAATTGGACATTTGTGAATGATTTCATATTATTTGAAAGAACTATAATAACTATAATACTACTATAATACTGCCATATAAAACTATCATTGGATAAAACTGATTATCATATAGCCAGGCGCCGCGGACCAATCAGAAGGCCCCGTTCCACGTTGGTTATGACGCCGTAACACGTAGATTCAGACCAGGCAGGTGGGTATCGCTCCCCTGATTGGTCAGAATGAATCGACACCGGCACCGGCTACGCTCACTCGGTGGTTTATTCGGTGGTTATCGCACCTGACCAGGGATTATCTCACCATATACACCGAGGATAAGGCGGGGCATTAACGTTATTATCATATAGCCTACACAAACTGACCCATTTAAGCAACAAATTCCTTTATAATACATACATCCTTTATTCTAAGAGGATGTTAGGCTCAGATTCCCCGGCTACGCTCACTCGGTGGTTTATTCGGTGGTTATCGCACCTGACCAGGGATTATCTCACCATATACACCTCGGGCCGGGGCATTAACCCTTTATTATAATATGATTACGGAGACGTAGCATTAACCCTATTCAGACCGGGCTTTTTTGGTCATCCCTGGACCGGGGGGGGGGGTTGATGCCATCCACTTTGAAGTCCAATAACTCTAAAACGACGTGCCGTAGGGCCACCAAATTTTTAGGAAATAATGTCGACATAATGTCTGACGTATATTTGACGTTTGACGTTACGTTGACGTAAGGTGACGTAATCATGACGTCATCAATTTGATTATATTGGCCGGACCCATGAAAAAAGGTTATTCTCAGAAAACTTCAAGTTATGCTACAAAAATGTAACAACAAGTGCAGATAACAGAATAATAATGTTTCTTACGACTTGCGTTGCCAATAGCAACATCAATGACGTCAAAATGACGTCATAAAATGACGTCATGCACATCTAAGATACGAGTTGGGCTCCGCCATATTATATCGACCACCTTGAATTTTTAAAAATACTTTTTTTGCAACAAATAACCACAAAGGGCAATGGAAATAGACTACATTCATTCATTTAGATGGTTTTTGATGAAAAAATACCAGGTGGTTACAAATTTTAAGGGATAATTAGCTTATTATTCTTGGTCTGGACATACGGTCCGCCATCTTGGATTTTGGACTGATGACGTCATCAAATTAGCATAATTTATGCATATATAATTATGAAAGATATGCTAAATAATATAACATTTTATCTATGTAACAAAATATCAGTAATATAGCAAATAAATGTGAAAAATACATTGTTAGAACCAAAAATAGTGATTTTTGGCAAAACTGCCTGTCAACAAACGGTTGCCATGGCAACACGAAAAAATGGAAAATTTTTCAAATTTTCTAAAATTGTTGCCAACAATATTTTAGGAAAACTCACCAAATTTGGTGGGTCTAGCGTAAGCCTCTCTGGCGTTATAGGACATCAAAGTTAGCGCAGGCCTCAAAAGCCAGACGAGGTCCCTTTGCACAACAGTAATTGGGGACAAGGAGAAAAAAGAAAATGAGGATGAGAACAAGAGAGAGACAAAGAAAAGGAGCTACAGGAGGGACTCAGAGAATGAAGATGGAAGAAGGCGAAAGAGAGGCAGCGGGAGACGGTAAGTGAGAAAGAGACAAAGCCTGGGCGCTCGCTCGCGAGAGAGAGAGAGAGAGAGAGAGGGAGGTACAGACAACGGGAAGTAATCATACTAACTGTACCGAGTTTATACGAGTTTTACTAATAGTAACGATCGTTTGTATTCCGTAATACTCGTAAAAGTTGATACTAAGGCACACCTGGAGACGGGCAAAAAATCATTCCAGATAGATAAAAAGTGCATGCTCAGTACTCGAGACATCAAACATCTAAGTTCCGCTGCAGTACCATAGCGAGCGGCTAGGGAGCCCAATGTCTAATAGTGTCAAGGTCTCATAAAGACCTACCCACGTATCAAATATCAATACAATCCATCCAATCGTTCTCGAGTTATGCTGGTATTCTACAAACATCTCGGCTTGAAGGTATATAATGATAACTTACGTGGCGGTCTCTGTGCTCTCCTGGCGGACTCCGGTCGGGGCCCGGCCGGGGGTGGGGGCGGCAGTTTTCTCGTCTTCTTCCTCCCTCCTGCAGTACCTTGTGGAGACGCTGTGTGGCGCGGGGACTGCGTTACAGGTGTTGGGGTTTGTGTGGGTGGTGGGGGTGGTGGAAGACTGGGTAGATCTGCCGGGGGTAGGGAAGGGGGGAGTTGGGAAGTTTGGAAGTGACTAGGGGTACCTTCTGGGGGTGGGGGAGGGTCGAGTGAGGGCATAGTGTCCAAAGACAGAAACTGTTCATCATCGGAGTCCAGAGGGGGAGGGGGAGGAAGGTCGTGTACTGGTTCATGTTGTGCTGTGTAGTTGTAGTACAGGTTCGGATCCTCCTGTGCTCCGGGTTGCGAGTTCGATTCTTCAAAGTTCTGATACATCGATGGGTCTTGTTGTGATGCATTTGACTGCGCTGCGAAACCGGTATTTTGGTAGACCGGCTCGGCTGTCTCGAATCCGGATTGCACGGTGTCTCCTGAAACCGGATACTGGTCACCTGAAACCGGATACTGGTCACCTGAAACCGGATACTGGTCACCTGAAGCCGGATACTGGTCACTTGAAACCGGATACTGGTCACTTGAAACCGGATACTGGTCACCTGCAACCGGATACTGGTCACCTGAAACCGGATACTGGTCACCTGCAACCGGATACTGGTCACCTGCAACCGGATACTGGTCACCTGAACCCGGATACTGGTCACCTGAAACTGGATATGGTTCTCCGGAAAACTGATCCGGGTCGTTCCCATACACGGCGTCGTCATGGTAACCGTAATTGGCCGCGTGATGGCCCTGGTGATGGTTCAGTTCTTCCGGAGGCGGCTGATCGTAGATGTCGTCATCAGTTGATCCCGGATTGAACTGGTCCGGCTGTGGTTCGACGTACACGTCAGCATTCACGTTGACGTCATCGTAGGCGTCGTCTTGTTGGTGGGCTGGATTGAAATGATGCTGAATGTTCTGTAACGTAACCTCAGGGCCCACAAGACATCATTAGCTACCATGCATGTACTGTTCTCAAACAACAGCAGACAACTGACTTTAAGTTATCAGATCTCCGAAGTTAACTAGCAAGCACCATGCAGTCTGGGGTTATTAGAATATATAAAAGAATATTGCAGATCTAGAGCTTCAACTTACCAGCTGATAGTGGTGATGTTGGTGACAGTGGTGATGGTGGTAGGTCAGGTCGCGGAGGAGGCAAGTCTGGATGTTCTGTAATAATTTTAAAAAAAAGTTACTTTTACTTGAGAAATATTATGTTATCATCGTGTTATATACTTAGGTACTGTCTCTGGTGGTCAGTACACTTAATCAGCCATACTGTTCATGCAACATATATGTAGGATTATAACAAACAGATGTGTTATAATGACATTACATACAACGTGTCCCCTCGTAGTAAAACTCTTAAGCTAAGGGCACAACCCGCCGTATGTGCAAAAATACGTGCTGTCTACGTACCAAAACGTGGGTAATCTTTTGGGATTTGTAAGTGGTAAGTACTGCCTCCGTACGAACTCGTAGGGAATCCTCGGATTTTGGAGCACGCAGACAATCCGTAGAACGTTACGTGCAGGCAAAACTTTGTGTGCCATCGGGCTGCGGATTCGCCCCCGTATATATATATATATATATATATATATATGTACGTGCCAGTACAGGCGACGCGCCTGCCCTGTACAGCCTGAACGTTTTCAGAAATACGTGGCGGACGTGGCCTCAAAAAAACGTACGGACAAATTGCACGTACGGCGGGTTGTGCCCTTTAATAGCTTTAGACAGAGCCGGCAGCATGTAGTGTGTTGCCTTAATTTTTGGATGAAAAACATCCACCACATACCATTTGCTCCTATTTGAAGCACAGTAAAGCGTCAATATTTTACGAAGTGTAATTGGCAGAGAAACTCGGGGAATATAGGAAAAAGTTTGTAGATAGGACTTTCTGTTACGTTTCAGAATTAGCGCGCGACTGTGCCATGGGAGGGTGAAATCCCATACTGTCAGTCCTGCTTTCTCGAACAGCCGTGTGGATTTGAAAGAATGGAAACAAATCCCCGCAAAATAGAATGGACTTACATTTGCTCTGAAATGCCATATTATAGCCACACAATACAATGAAAGTCTCCATTTTGTCCAGAGTTGGCTCTAAAATCTACCATATAGCTTTTAATTTGGAAAGGTTCCATAAATGTCCTTACCTCTAGAGCTTCCACCAAGCCACCCAAAATCTCCAACTCCTAAAGTTGAAGCTGGGTATCAGAAGCAAGTTAGCATAATCATACAGGCAGGAGACATGGATACCTAGCTGACGACGGCTACAAGGATATAATGAATGAATGAAGACCTTTATTGCACAATTTGCCCAACCGAGCTAAGTACAGGTCACAACAAGTCAGGATATATACATATAAAAGTGTCACAAATCTAGTCTAACACAAAAGTTCGGCTTCTTCTCGCTTCTTGGTAATAGTGAAAATGTAGGACTGTATGGGTTTCGCTATTGTCGGTTTGTCAAAAAGCATGAGAAATATAAACTTGTCAGTGCTACTCATGTGTCTAAAATGAGGGAATCTACTTTCTATATAACTAAATAGAGTATTTCTATCATTCGCATACATATCGCAATCAACAGTGAAGTGCACTTCATCTTCTACCATGTTTGAGGTACAAAATTGGCAGACTCTTTGTTCTAGAGGAGTGCCTTCCTGATATAAACGCTCCGCCCAGAAGTTACCCGCACCAAAAAATCTTTTAAGTCACCGGTGCTTGTTACACATAAGCACGATTTTGAGAATTGTGATGATAGTGCTTCTATTTGTTGCCTGCTGGGATAGAATAGTAGGTAGGTAGGGATAGAATATCGAATAATGTAAATGCATTTAAGTTCGATGAGATTTAATTTCGCGATAGCGGGAAATTGAACTTTTCGCGGTGGTTTTAATTTCGCTGTAGCACCATAAACTGTAGTCTCTTATTGTTATGGAAAAATGTTCGCGGTGGTTTTAAATTCGCGGTGAAGCGGCCGCCGCGAAAACCACGAACATTTATCCACAGCGAAAGTTTCTGCATTTACAGTATTTCTATTGACATCCATACCAAGGGGTGAACTCATCAAAAAGAGACACCTAAAAGAATACAGAGCTTCTACTTACTTGGTGACGATCTTGATTCTATAGCTAAAAGCCGTACCGGTGGTGAAGACGACTGTGATGGTGATCGGGGAGGTCCTGTAGATTCATTGAAAAAAAGTTGTTTTACTTGAGACCATGTGCCATCAAAATCTTTAAAAGTAGACGTGTTAACGTGTTGTATACTTATAGGAAACTAAGTATATTCTCTGCCTCTGACGATCTAACAACATAATCAGCCATGATGTTCATACAATTATATCGGGTCAAAATAGATTGAGCATGGTGATGAACGGAAATGACAATCTTAGTGAGTTTTTCTACATTTGGTAAACTATACTTTTAGAAAGATTAGGCTTAACCTTATAAAACTTTGCCAGTGTATTTCGTGCAATTATCCGAATGGTTCAACAAAGCGAAGTTATTTAGCTGGACCGCACCACCATGGGGGTAATTTCGTGCAATTGATAAAAGTGTGCTGGCTTCTACTGTATATGGAAGAAATTTTGTCAGCAAAATGGTCGAAAAAGAACAAAAGGGTGAACGAAGTAAAACAGTATACAATACGAAAGTGTGCAGATGTACCTTCTCGTTCCCGTCTTCGTCGCCTACTATACCAACCACCCATGTTCTTTTACCTGGAAAAATATAAAGTTTAGGTCTTAAAACAAACAACGCAGAGAGCAATGCAAACACACACACATACACACACACATACATACACACATACACACACACATACATACACACATACACACACACAAACACGCACACAAACAAACACACACATGCACACACACACACACACATATGCACATACAAACATGCACACACAAACACGCACACACACACAACACATGCACACACACATGCACATGCACAAACACACATGCACACATACACACACACAGACACACACACATACATACATACACATGCACACACAAACACACACAAAGACACACACACACACATGCACCACACATACACACACATACACACATACAAACACACACATACACACAAACACTCATGCACACACACAGACACACACACAACAAATGCATGTACCCTGCCGTTACATCACATGACCTTGCATGCGTCACATAGTTTTGGAGTTACAGATGCTGATCGCTGCATGTGAACTAATTCAAAATGTTGTATTCTACGACAAGTGATTCGAGATTCATGTACAAAACTTGCGTCAACTCATAAACTTAACTGTATTATAGGTGTAATAAAATTATTAACGGCCTACCCTAACCAAAGCCATATATAAAAGGCAGGTACCAAAGTTTTACTAAGTGTGATGTCCCTTAGGGGTGCAAACAAACAAACACAACCATCATGAAACATCACTCAAACAAGTATGGTGGCAGAGATCTAGATTACAATGACCCAAGGCCACACCAATTTAATTTCTTGGTTCACGGATTTTTTCATAAAAAATATGGAGCGAGAGGGCGAAATAAAAATAAAAATTGTAAAATGGTTGGGGTAAAGGTAACGGCTAATCCAAAACATAAAGAAAAAAAGTTTTCAGCTTGAAAAAAGTACAAAAACACTATTTTTGTACAGTAACAGCACCTGTACCCACACTTTAAGGAGCTTATAATATAAAGGCCAATTTGCTACACCAGAAAGTTGGTGAATGGTTTCATTAATGGTGAGAATCTGCTGAGTAGTAATTTTTTTTATTATTTTTTTTTTCCAAAAAATAGGAGCGAGCGAATCCGTGAACCAAGAAATTAAATCGGTGTGGCCCAAGAGAAAAGTTTAAAGTATTTCACTCTTGCAGAACAGAACTCCCAACCCCAGACTAGCTTGCCACTGACTCCCATCCTTGCTCAGGAATCTGTGCAGACGTTCCATGGGTCAGTGGGCTTCAGACTGTGTTAACCATTGTAGTATCCATTGGTTAACTCACCTTTGACTGGAATACCTTGAATTGAACGTAGGTGAAAAGTTTATCAATGGCGGAGTGGTGTCAGGTGTCAACACACCTGTATCCAAAAATGGCGGACCTGTCGAGAAAAGCGGAACTTATATGAACTCTGAATATCTCCACTGATTTGCTTTCAAAACGCGATTTCTTTTTCGAAAGAACTATGTATCATATAGTCTTTGAATACTATTTAGCAAATGAGTCATGAGCTGTCATTTGATTACAATCATGACCAGAATACTGGACGGTTGTTCAAAACATATTCATGCTATTTACAATGACGCTATTTACACAAAACAAAGGAAGTAAAGTCTGTTGCACTACTGTGTATGAAATTGTGTCCCTTCCATATCAATGCTAAATCCTTATTTCTTGACCTTGATCATTACAATAGGGATACCACGTATGGACTCGTACAAAAAATCCCGCAGGTTACATAAGAACTTGCGAGGCATAAGACACACCATGGAGGTTGAAAAGCTCCTTGGACACACGGAAGCAAACTTTGACAGAAAAGTCTGTAACTTTACCTGTAAAATGAGCAGCAACGAGAGAAAAACAGCCTAAAGGTTCGCCTTAGTCCGTGGTCTCCGATACGTTAGTTTAAGTTCATTGAAATTATTCCAACTGACCGTTGAAAGAAGTATTGCTGAAGATTGGCGTGTTTGGTAGTACTAGTACACATGTACATGTAAGTGCACATAGCAAGTTGTCACGTAAGCCTCGGTGACGAAGTAATGAAGCGTGAAGTAAATACGTACAGGGCCGGAAATACCCGGTTTCCTGGTTGCATTGCGCTACCATATTTCTTTTAGAATATAGTATTCACAGACTTAGTCTTGGCCATTATTTCATTTTAACAACATGTATTTTTCAATTTTCTTCTATTGTCAATTGACTATGTAGCAACATAAGTAAATTGGCAAGTTTCGTCGCTTTTTGTCGCCGTCTGTTTGGTATACCGTAAAGTTGGTTTTACTCGCGATTATCGCTACAGTATTAGTCGAATACACGGTATGACGTCACACTTGTACTCTCGAATAAGATAATTTTCACGTGCATGTACATATGGACGATGTGCTATGGGGCAAGGTGCTAATATTTCTAGCATTAATCGTTATGAAGGCGCATACTACTTAAGCGTTAATGACCCGCCCCGAGGTGTATATGGTGTCATAACGGCTGGTCCTTTGCTATAACCACTGAATGAAACCAACGTGTGAGCGAAGCATGAATCGACACCGGTGCCGGGTGTCGATTCATTCTGACCAATCAGATGAGCGATACACACCGGCCTGGCCGGAATCTAAGTGTTACGGCGTCATAACCAACGTGGAACGGGGCCTTCTGATTGGTCCGCGGCGCCTGGTCATATGATAATAGTATTCAGCGATCCTTGATGCAGACTTCTATTTTACAAGACTAATCTATCTATCTATTTAAATGTATATAAACTCTTGCAAAACTAAAAAAAAACACAACTGTCGTACATATTCTGGACGTACTTAATTAAATAGAGAAACAAGAATGCAAAAACTAGGCCAGACGCAGGTGTAGTTAGGATGATTTTTTTTAGTTCTTTGGGAGTAAAGAGAAAGAGCAGAGCAACAATATACAGCCATGAGCGAGATTTCCACCTACTCTGATTGTTCCATCCTTACAAATAGCTACTAAGTAACACTAAACATGCTACAAAAATTTGGTCAAAGTTTATAATAAGTTTTCACAAAAAAATCAGCACACAACTATCACGCACATTTCAGTGAAAATTCCAGGGAGCTGATGAGAGTTATCTACAAGACAATGGCTTTTATAATAGGCATATGAAATAGTAACACCAAGTTCCTATACTTTTGTATTGGCAAGAACAGCTACAATATATATCATAGCAAAGTTGCTATACTGGTATTACCAATTTTGTAAATATGATCATTTAATACAATTATGATATTCATATCAAATGCATATATCTAGATCCAAGGCATATACTGTTACACTGTTTCCGGTGGAATTTCTACTGAAATGCGGTAACCATTTGTGTAAAACTTTACATTATAAGATATAATTACATTAGACAACTCACTTGTTACACCTGTATATATCGCACAAAGTGTCAGACTGTACAGTGATCTTTGCTGCCAAAAATCGTCAACCAGAGCTCCACATACATGTATAGCCAAAAAATAGCTCTTCTTACAATATCAAGTTCTCTTAAAAGTATTTCTGTATCGTTGCCATGTAGTAAAGAGTTTATAATTGGCTAGCATAACCCACTGTGTTGACTTACATGTATAAAACTTAAAACCACCTTACTCTATTTATCGAGACGAGTCCACTATGAAAACTGTATACTACCAACCGTACACTATTGAGCAGTGAAAAATTCTTATTTCGTTACTATTGAAATGTGGTATTGAAGACAAGTAATTGAAGGTACACTTCTATTGGCTGTACCGTCACCAGTACAGTACAGAGTATATAGTTCCTTTACAAAATTGTAACTTTGCACCATTAGTATATATCTGCAAGATTTAAAAATGCTGTCTTTATTGTCACCTATAGTAACCGGAAATGGTATCTCCCACACGACCTCGCTACAGTGGTACAAGCACTACTTGGGAAATACCATTTCGTATTTGGGGGGTAGTAATCGTCTCATCGTGAGACGGGTGTAAAAATGTACACTCAGCCATTTATACAATTATGGGAAATGATGTACAAAAAACAGCACTCGTGTTCAAAGTCATACAGTAAGTAAACTTGAAATAGGCCCAGATGTTGACTATACACACTGAATAACTGTTTTCGGGGAGTTCATTTGAAAAATATATGAGTAAAAATCATTTTCACCCATTTTGATATCAAGGTGAAGATATTTTTCAAAATGCCAACACGACTGCTCTATGAGAGCCCATTCTAATGAAGCTAAGGTTTAAATTTTCGACATGAAATTTGGCCTACATGTACAACACCACAGTACTGTGGACTTACATGTATATGATAGGAATATGGTATGTTTCTAGGGCGATCACACAATTTCTGTTCCTGACATTAATGTTTTCAAGTGTGCGATCACTTCACTAAAATGGCGAGAAGTTAGCAAAGTTAAAATAACCCCATTCGTTACTGTACAACCTTGCTCAGACATATCCCCGTTGACCAAAACTTGACTACAGGACATTTTTTTTTGCCTCTGACTTCATGATTGTCATGTAGATCCCAGTTTCCAGTCATTTCGAAAGTCCACAATTTGGTTGCAAATTCATTAATTTTGTAGGATGCTGCCTAAGTATACATGATTCGTTCCATTGGGTCTGTATTTACATTACAATGAAAGTCTGTCCACGCTAAGAGCTAAAGTACACTACACTCCTGTCTACATACATAATCGACCATCTCCACTCAGTGCATTTACAATCGTGACATGACCTCTTTTGGCCGTTCATTTATCGCATTCGAACCAAAAGAAAACTTAAAAAAGGCTTAGTATGTGCTTTTTACAAACTTTCGTGTACCGTCATATTATTCTTGCCCGAATTCTGTGCAATTTTTTTATACAAGGTGCAAACGAGAACTTTAAAAATGTTGATCATAAAATAATGGTAACGGAATATAACAATTTCTTAAGTCTGATTTAGGTAATGACGTTTTATGTCCTAGCCCTACGTTTTCAGCTCACTTCGAAGCAAAACATTTAATTACTAGCGTATCAACAATGAAAAAGGCGACAAATCTAACTGTAACAATAAACCACTTATTTGCAATTGCTAATAATGATCACAGTAAAACAAATTATCACTGTTGGTTAAGAGCTTGAACAAACGAAATTTGAGAGAAGATCGAATATAGCCAGTCGATATTCCGTACAGCAAATCCACACAACAAATACTATGATTCCTGTTTAAAAAGTCTAAAATCTATGTTTAAAAAATGACAGCACAATACATCTAATTGAAAAGAAGCTATAAAAATGAGACAATAATCTATCAAAAGTAGGACATATAGGATGAACATGTTAAAACTCCCAACATATCAACATCAAATTCAAAAGCAAATGCATTTACAAAGAATTGTGAAGTATTATACAGAGGTGAATTGAGGTAATAATGTTAGTATGATGAAGATGAAAATTAAAAGAAAAAGTACAAAAAATCAAATTAAGAACTCTTTGAGCCCTTGATGAAATATTTGCTCTATCCTTCAATACAGAAAACTGCACCCAATCATTTATGTCACCTTTTTATACATCATTCATAAGACAATGGACCTACAATAAATCGTTTCTGTCAAAATGTGACCAATAAAAGAGTAACGAGAAACTGGCCAGTCTCTATACAAAAATCTAACCAGGAAGAATCAAGGGAAAAAAATGATATTCAGCAGTTTTAAAAGTTGTCTTAAAAAGACAAAAAGTTCAAGACAAATATGGAGGAAGAAGGAAAAGTTAAGGAGTTGATTTTGTCTGTCTTGAGCTGCCATTGTCTTATGAATGTCTTAACTACAGGAGACTATAGTTTATGTCTCATGACGTCTGTTCGATGTATTTCCCCTCTGACGGACTACTGTTGTCTCCATTGGCATGTTGACTACTGTAGTTGCCATAGGAACCAGTGTATGACGAGGACTGCAAAACAACAGAAAAAAAACAGGCAAAGATTAATACACAGCCAGAAATAACACGATGGAAAAACAAAATGATATTCAATTTCATATCTTGCACTAAGTAACTATGACGTACATCAAAGAAAAACATGACCATTGACAAAATGTCTACATCGACACTATTCTTTCCTTTTAGCTTCGGTTTGTATATTTTGAGATTTGAGTAGAACAAACCATATACAAATATCTATTCCCATTTTCAAGGGCTAGCAACCCTTCACTCAATACATGTACCCAAGGAGCTATAAAAGCTCCTTGATGTACCTCAAAAAATTGTAAAACAGACAAGTTAAGGAAAGTTGCCGCCCTACGCTGTATTGCTGGTTTGAATGACAGGGACCAAACAAACAAACAAATAAACAAATAAACAAACAAACATCACCACCTGTGATGATGCAGGAGAATCTTGTGAGTTGTCGTTAGCGTCTATGGACACATTTCCATTGTCTTCTGTACATGTGGAGAGAGAACAATCACAAGCAACAATCAAAGCACTGAGACCAAAAGTTTAGTAATATTTCTTAAAGTTATTACAGTAAACTGTAAATGCATCTAAGTTTGCGGGGATTTAATTTCGTCGCAGCGGGGTAATGGAGTGTTCACGGTGGTTTTGAATTCGCGGTAGTGCCATCCCGCGAACTTATTTACAATACTGTACTGTAGTCGCACACTGTATAATGAAAATTCGCAGCGGTTTTAAGTTCGTGGTTCAGCAGCAAATGCTAATAAACCACCACTAAAGTTTCTGCGTTTACAGTAATTTAAAATTTCTTTTGTTTCAAATACATACAAATAATAAACTGCAGCAGCAAAACTACATGAATGAGCCATAATTATAAATGTTCTGTGTTTTTTAAGTTTGGATGTTGTCTCTGACTTTTGACCTATGACCTATGACCTTACCATGTGATGACCTGTCTGGCACAGTTTTAGGGGTGGGGCTCTCTGCAAGCCTCTCCAGCGAGCCTTTGACCTTCATCTCCTTGACCTTGGCAATGACCATCTGTGCTTTCAGGGCGTCCTCTTCAAGGGACTTCATTCTGTAAATGCAAGGGGGAGGGGGGCGGAGAGAAATGTTTGAGTAATGATACAAAATGAGAGGTGAGAACCAAAGACGGTCTGTACTGCAATAGTGGAAGCTTGAAACATTGACTCTCATAAAAATAAACCTAGAACATTCACAAGATTATATTCCAGCATGGTTAAAGCAGACGTGGTGTAAGTTATTGTGCAAGTACAGCAAAATCATCTTCTTTGCAAATCATGCAAGCTCATCACCCATAATTTTTAATCTTTGCATTAATCTTTTGCCAAATCAATATATAACGTCCAGCAAAATAATAAAAAATGGGAAGATTTGCCAAAAAAAAAAAAACATCCAGCCATCTTCACTTTATTTATGAAAGTTAGCATTCCCTGCTTGCATTTTCAAGAACTGAACTCAACCATGCATGTATCTTAATTATCACCAAGGGTTTAGGGGTTTGCTTATAGAAAAGGTCAAAGAGTATGATTGCGAGGAATTTGAAAAGATTGTAAGACAAGGAAAAACAGACTGTCAGTTTAAGTAGACCAAGGAGGTTAAAATTGATTTAACCTCCTTGAGTAGACTGAGTATTTAGTAGATCTTTGAAACCTCTGTTCAAAGAATAATTTTTAATATTTTCTTTGCATACTGTACATTTTACATTATACATTTTGTAGCAAGAATTTTTCTAACCCCAACATTGCATCTTTGCATCGATTCATTCAATGTGAAAACTACTACATGTACATACATGCTTGAAGATAATGCATAAAGGTACACTTTTTGGCTATTAGTAACTTTCAGAATTGTCACCTAGACCTAAAATTGTGATACAACTGTTAAAAGCTAACAACTTAAACAAGTGTTTTCTTCATTTTTGAATCAGGTTCTTTACGATAGCATATTGTGTGCAGTGTGAAATGCCAGTGAAAACTTCAACACTTTCCCAATCTGCAGGAGAACCAGAAGTGGTGAGACAAGTGAGAGAACTCTGAACAGCAGTGAGAAAAGCAGTGAGAGATAGTACAGGGCTGTCCCCGGGACCCGTCCAAATCCGACAAAACATTTACTGTAATTCCTGATTTTTTCAATGTACTGTTATGTTCACGGTTTTCACTGTGACGACTATAACGTGAACTTATCATTACCGATAACAAATAAATCACAGCCTTTTTTAATGCGCACTTGTCTCGACAGTGAACATTAAGTTCCGAGAACATTTTAAATTTTCTCAGACCGTGAAAATTTGGTACCGTGAAGACAAAGTGAATTACAGTATCCCTTTGTCTCAAACTCTGAACTGATATGAAATTAATGAAAAAAACATTCTTTCCAAAGCTTAAAATGACAGATTTTAAACAATGAAAATCAATTAGGCTCCCAAGCAACAGTGGGACGGAAAAATTTGGAGACAGCCCTGAATAGGTAGTGAGCTGGAGGCAGGGATTGGCTAGATCAGCTCAAACTCACAACAACCCACCTAAACCTGCTATTCATCAGAAAGTTAGTCCTGGTACGAGTGGGTGGAGAGTTAGTCAAGAGCTGATGTCAGTATTTTATATCTACATGTATTATTGTTGTTAAAGAGACAGCTAAATACATATTTTTAACACATTTGAACACATTCCGAGTTAGTATAATTAAATACATGTACAGTAACTTATAAATATAATACAATTTGTATATGGTGGCACAGGACTAAGGCCTAAGTTGGTGTGAGCAATTCCATTCTAATGGCAAGGAATACTTGTTGCATTGAAACTTAATATCATATCATTACTTGATAGACATGAACAGGCATGAGACTAAGTTTAATACTTCACAAAATTATTGTACTTATTAATAAGTAGTTTTGAAAATGTTACAATATTTCACCTTTGATGTATATAATACCTTTGATGTATCAAATTTATGATCTGACTCTTAAAGTTGTTATACCTACTTAGTGTTTGAAAGAAAATATATTTTGTATATCATATTTACGAAAAATGTTAGAATCTTTCAACAAAATGTACTAAAACCTCTATACTATTGTGTTACATACACCATGTACAATTCCCAGCTGCACTTTTATTTCCTTAATATTGAGAGTACCCCCACCTTGCTTGTCTCCAGGCGGCTCTTTTCTCCGCCTGCCTGGCACGTTCCTCGGCCGGAGAGAGCGCCCGGTCAGGGTCAGAGGTCACCGACTCAGGACTCATGGCCTTTAACCTCTCGTAGTAACGCTTCTCCGCCTTTGCTGTCCTGATGTCGGGAGGTGTGGGGGCGAGTGGGCTGGAATAAAATAATCTTTACGTCAATCTCCAGTACTCTAGTTTTCTGTAAAGAGACACCAAAATTTTGGTTCTCCGTTTCGATAAGTGAAAGCCTGAACAGGAATATCTACATGTCAGGGCTCTAGCCAGGTCAAAATTTTTTTCCTTCAGCCAATTCCTATTGTCACGAAAACACTATTCGTGAGTTACAGAGACTGAACTGAGACCTTGAAAAACTGTTTTTTAATGAGATTATTGTATGCAAAAGGACGCCGACACACATTGTCAACAATCATAACAATAGCAAAACAAACAGTGTGTGCCTTTTAGGGCCGTGGACGATGTCCCCAAGCCGCCTGTAGCTTCCACCAAGGATTTTTGTCCGTCAACTCCAGACCTTTTAAAAAATTTATTCATTTTTTATCTTTTGACCTTCCGGTCCAGTTTTTTCCTAAAAAATTCGAGAAGCAACAAATAAATTTGGTGTGGCCTAGTAGCAAATAAGAAAAGTAAAGGTCACATTGTACATATAATTTGGATAGGGATAAGGGATTTTAGACATCTCCCCCACCTTGTGTTCGATCTTGACGTGGATGTTTCCTGTAAGGACAGGTCCCTGAAAGCCGAATCATCCGAGGTGGTACTGGATGCTATGCTCATCCTGTTGAAAGACGAGCTGTCGTGGAATAAGGAGTCGTCCGTGATGTCAGGATAGTCCTCCTGATACTGGGCCATCAGCTCGTCTTGGGACATGGACAGCATTCTCTTCTCTAGAAAAGTGAGGAAAAAATTTAACCATCAATAATTGGAAGCACAACTTATCAACAAATATCACAATCCCTTTCCACTGAGCAAGTACTGAAAAGTAAATGCAGAAACTTTCGCGGTGGTTTCATGTTCGTGGTTTTCGCAGTGGCCGCTTCACCGCGAATTTAAAACCACCGCGAACATTTTTCCATAACAGTAAGAGACTACTGTGCATGGTACTACCGCGAAATTGAAACCACCGCGAAAAGTCCATTTTCCCGTCACTGCGAAATTGAATCTCAGCGAACTTAAATGCATTTACAGTAACCATTGAGAAACTTTAATTTGTCATTATTAGTACCAATTTCATTGATGGAAGACATTTTGAAAGTTTTTTAAAGTTATGCTGTCTTAAACCTACCATACTTTTACAGCACTAAGTTATACAAATCCAGTTTTGGTCGCTCAGTGGTGTTAATCCAGTGGACCAGGCCTTACAAGTCTGCGTACAAAATACAGCTATCATAACAGTTATCAAGTGCTACGGAGACAACTTATCAAAGAAGCTCCCTAGTCCTCTGAATATCTAAAAAGGACGTCTAGTACCAGTATCTGGTGCATATCAAAAGCTGTTAGTCCTCTGAGGCTGTGTAAGATACAAACTACTATTCCTGTTTCCTTCCGATTGATAAAAGCAACAGCCTCCTTTTTTTACAAAACAAAAGAACATGTCTGGTGTGACGTATTAGTAAACAACTTGTGACCACTCTATTGTCTTAGCAGGGCCAGCTGGTAAGGACACAATTGGTAGTCTTTGTATTTCAATCAGATGACTGATCAATACTTTCATTCAGAAACTTTGTGACTGTGACAGGTGGTGTTTGCATGTGTGTTGCATCAGCATGACACTGTTAAACACATACTAGTACTTCCAATGCTTAACCTAACTAGGTCACGCACCAGGAGGCCCAAATATGACTTTAACCTTCATCTTCCCAAGACCAACCCACACCAGGCTTCTAGCTAGGATTTTATAATAGGGAGTCCAAACTTATTGGTGAGTCGCGGTAAGTGACTATTGAAGGGGGGGTCTGGGGGCATCCACCTTCCATGGTGCAGAGTTTTTGATGATTCCAAGTTAAAAAAGTGCATTCTTAGGTATCCCAAGAGGCAAAAATACTCTCAGTAGAAGACTGTGACCACAGATGACATGGTAGCATCCCTGGTCAATCAGAATTCCATGCTTGTCAGACGATTTTCTCCCCAATGTAAGGGCGTCCAGGAGCATAAAATTTCTTGTTATTCTAAGAAAAGTGCGTCCAGATAACGCATGCCTGGCTAAAAGCCTGACCCACACACATTATCCATCAACCTCCATTTTAATGGAGGGAACAACACCTTAAATCTTTATGTTTCAGGTTGGACAAGTCCACTAGCCCTATTGTCCAGGCCAGGGCAAGTGAAAGTGCATGACCTACCCCACTTGCCTGATCGGGCAAGTAAGATTTTTCCATTGATTGAGTGCAATTTTGATATACTTGTTACTTTTCACAGTCATGGCATAAGGCAATGGTCAACAGAGAACTCCATTGCTGGAAGTGAAAATACATACACAAGTAGCAGTGACATTTGAAATTTGGGCAAGTGAAAAATTGGTTCGGGCAAGTAAATCTTTTTATGTGCTTGCCTGATAGTGAATTTTATAAAACTTGTCCAACCCTGATGTTTGTTCACACAAAATATAACAAACTCACAGTCACCATGTATATGGTCAAAGTATGCTGTGTCAAGGTTAAAGTATTGTTTTTAATTTCATAAAGAATTGCAAAGTAAGTTTTTATATGTTACCTTCTTCAGCCTTCAGGTTGGCAAGGTCGTCATTACTGATCAAACTCACTCTCTTGTCTGGAGACAAAAACATATTCATTTGTCAGAGGCATATAGATGTTACATTAAGGTTTTTATAATTTTTTACTAATACTACAACAGAATGTTTCAGTTATGTATTGCTACAAAAATACATTTTCCTAGCTACAGTAATGAGAAAAAGACTTGTATCATAAAATATTTTGCGCAAAGACTTTTAGAAAGGCCATGCTGATTGGACTACATGAATGTCATCAAATCACGCATCATTTTTTCAATTTTTAAGCGACGCCGTGTTCAACAAAAAAGAAAAGTTTTGACTATACTGTAAATCATAAAAATTGGCAAAAATCTATTACATCATGTATAACATTGCAAATGGATAATACTGTTTAATGCCAAATTCAATCCTTTAGTCAAAGAAAAAGATGTGAAATGTACAAACAAAGAATTTATTGCTCTGTGTGATTGGTAAACCTTTGTTCAACCTTCATGACCGATTCGATTTTATAATTAAGCCAACTTTTTTCATGCTCGCATCAGTTTGAGTGTTTTCAGGAGATGTCATCCATAGATTCTGAATCAAATCAACATGACCTAATGAGAATAAAATGAATTCGCACAAAGACTTTCAGTAGGTTTTAAGAAGTTAAATACAGATACAAGATGCATGATCATGAGGAGACATACATATAAATGCATCACATGATGATTTCATTAGACATACTACAGATAGAATCAGTAGGAATTATAGCGTCACATTTCATAAGCAGGCATAGACACAGTACAGGTGTCACTGAAAGAGTCATGCACAATGATTACATTATGACTGAAATGTACTGCGTGCTATATGTAGATGCACAGTTACTGTTGTGCACCTTCTGTGACAGAGAAGAAGACATCGGATGGTCATTCTGTACCAAAGAGACTCCTAAATGAAACTGTGCACCAAAGATGCAAAATGCCACTGTGCACCAACAATGCCAAATGACACCGTGCATCAAAGATGCAAAATGTTACTGTGCACCAAAGATGCAATATGCCACTATGCACCAAAGATGCAAAATGCCACTGTGCACCAAAGATGTAAAATGACACTGTGCATCAAAGATGCAAAATGCCACTGTGCACCTAAGTTGCAATTTGCACTGGCTGTACATGACTCTGTATTGCAAGTGTTTTAGCCAAATGCAACAATTCCTTCTCTTTGGTACAGAACACCAACGACACATAGCTAAAAGCCTGATCGATGCATCTATGGTGCCATGCAGTCGTGCTTTATCCATGCTGAGAGGAGGAAAATGCTGGCGTGTGCCGACCTCCGTCTTTCGGCTTGGGTAACACCGGTTTGGGAGGTTTAGGCGGTTTGGGTGGCCGGTTGCCTTCAAGACCATGTTAGGTGGGAAGACAGAGAGAAAGGGAAGGAGAGAAAGAGACACAAGATGAAAAAGGGGCTTTAGAGACCGTGCTCTCTTAAACCCTTTTTCCAAACATGATACTTCCTTTGAAAATGTCCTCATTACAAAGATTTAAAATGAATATAGTACATCTAAAATAAATTCAAAAGTGAAACATCAAAATATTCAATTAGGAGGTGCTTTCAAGGGGAGTTGATTTGGCCTTTTCAAAACATTGGCACAGGACAAGAGAACAACATCAATCTTTGTTCCCAAATTGTGTACTACACACAAAAGCAGCATGCAATCACAAAGCTTACTTGATTGAGCTCAGAAAGATTCCAAGATATTGTGATGCATCAGGGTTTTTTTTCTAGAAAAATTATTGATTGTATGGGAGTAGGGTGAAAGAGCGTATGAGTGGTGCGGATTTCCCCCTTTGGAGTTTGAGAGAATTTTAAACATTAAATGGGTTTCTAAATAAAAGCTTCTTGAGGGGGTAAATTACTGCAAGATAGAAGACTGTGTCCACATGTGACCTAGTAGCATCCCTGGTCAATCAGATTTTCATGCTTGTCAGATCTTCTACACGAGACATGGGGGCATTTCTAAACAGGGGCTTTTGGCAGGAAGTTTGCAGAAATGAAAATTGATTTAGAAAACAAAAAATAAACAAAACTTTAGACATAAGGCTTAGCATAATTTGACAATGTGTAAATTTCTTGATACAAAAATGTATTTTTCTTTCCTAAAAACAGCCATTTCCTTTAATATGATTGAAGAATCAGGGAGTTCATGGTTTGAGAGCTTGTGGGTGCAGTACCAGTCTTCCCCTCTTTAGAAAAAACCCTGATGCATTATTAATTAGTACACACACATCTGTGTTAATAGAGACACTGTTAGTGCATGCATTACCTGGGGTGCCTAGCAAACTCTTAAATGGGTTAACTGGTCCAGCATGCAATGAGACCATACCAAAGCCTTACAGAAACAAAAAGAGCAAAGTTTAACACAAAACAACAAAATGTTAAGAAAGATAGAAAACTGTTATGAACATTTAACAAAATGAGTAATTATTATGACATAATGAAAATACAGCTGTAACAAACATGTATAAAATGATAAAAAGTGATAACATGTATAATGTTATATGAACGGACAACAGGTTACTAAATACATATTAACAAAGAAATAACAAATGAAAGCATCTAAGCTATGCAAGTGAAAGGGGATAGAATATTTAACCCATACATTTCAATGCATTATATTACCTGCCATTATACAAAGAAAACAATATTGACGTACATTTCTACCACAATACACAACTAGCTAGCAAAAACTTTGTTCAATGTACATGTTTGTATTTAATATGATGCAACAGCTAAAATGATAATCTAAAGCTATGAGTACATTGTGTATGTAGGCGAAACCTTGTTTCTAATTTGCATGCAGTCTTAATAACATGCAAGAAATGGATACTGTGGGATAATACAGTCATGTACATCATTCTGTGGAAAAACATTTCCATTAAGCTACTTAAACTGGCCATACACGTGACAATGGCATTCAACATGCACAGAATACACTCAGTTGGAACAAACGATGCTTCAGAGTACGTAGCCAGACTGAGGTAAGAATACATAGTACCCAACATCGATTGCATGCAGTGGTGTCGTATCCAGTAGGCATGCAGATGTGCATAGTTTCATCAGGTCGGTATGACTTCCTAACAAAGATCTTTCTTCACAACCACATACGGCATTTACAAAAGCTGATGTTTCGATGACCGTCTGTCACCTCCCAAATGACTGGTTCTACATTTTGTACTTTGCACTCAGGGTTCTCACTAGTGAAGTTAAAGCTTTGGTGGTCTTTATGCTGTGATTTGTATCCCCTACTCTGTGATTTGGGCCTCTATCAAAGAGTCTATGCTGTCACAGTATTTCAATCATGTTGTATAGGGGGCTTTTCAGTTGGTTTGTAAGATAAATGAGGCAAAAAAATGTCAGATTTATTCAACAAAATTTGCCATTAAAGTGCGGAAAATGGTGTTTCTGACGGTTATGAATGAAAAAAGCCTGTAGACTCCCCCCTCCCCCTACATGTACCGCTTGCCATGTGGCTTTGCCGTGCTAAGATGCCCTGTACACTGCCAAAAAATCCTGGTGAAATTTATACCCTGGCACTGCATGTCAATGTACTAATTTAAAATAAGACAATACTTTTGGGACTGCATTCTTAGGCAGTAATGCAACAATACCTAGGTACAGTGTGAAGAAGAACCAGTCACTATTGTCCCCAAGCAGATGACAGGCAATCACTGAAAAAGTAACCGTGGTTGTGACAAAAGAACTTTTGCAATTCAGTCACTAAGGCATGCAGACGTGCATAGAAGACACAAGCACCAATACCTTCATCGACAGAGCGGGTTTTGAAGATAGTGGGTTTCTTAGGAATAGGCGGAGGAGGCCCTTAAAAGGAGAGAACGTTCAAAGTCATCACCGTGCACCAGTCAACATAAATTCCTTGGGGGGGGGGGGGGGGTCTTGAAGCAGAGTTGAGCAAGGATAGGCCACACAACCAACCAATCAAAAGGCCTGTTTTAAAACTGTCACAAGCTCCACAATGGTCATACATGTAGGTGCCATACCTGGAAGAATTTGTCATCTCTCATGTATTAAGCGAACCACATATACCTTGTTTCATATAATATTATCATCATCATAATCATATCTGCATTTCAACTGTATAAAATCTTAACACCTCTACAAACAAAGGTTCATATCTCAAGAACATTCAAAATATACACAATCATGTACGTCAAAAAAGTTTTGTGCGTTACCTTTAGCTTTCGGTAATGTTCCACCTTTCTGTTGAGCAATTTCCATTTCAAATCTCGCCTGCTTCGCCCGGAAGTCCAGTTTCTCGGGACTTGGGACGTCTATCTTGTCTTCATCGATTACCTAGAAATTTACCGAGAATAGAAAGACAATAATCAGAACGTTTTTCATTATTGTAGACCCAGACAACTGTTGGACTGTGGCCTTTGTTCTATATAGACTCATCAGTCTATTTGATATGGTAATTTGTTTACAGCCAAACCTGTACTAGTGACCACCTGTACATGAGGACCAAAGCTTCATGTTATTAGGAAAAATTACTATGAAACATAGTAAATCTTTGAATAGGTTTGACTAATCAATCTACATATCTATCCAATACATCAAGATCTTACACAAAGTACAAAAAAGTGCATAACAATACATTTTGTGCAAAACTGTTTGGGTGCAATTCAAGACCAATGCAGTGTAAAACACACAGTTATGGTGCAATTGTGACATTTCATAAGAATGAAATAAAGAAGAATTGAATGAAATTAAAATTAAGAAATGGAATGAAGGGAACATCGAATAATGAAAAAGTGAACCGAAATTGTTGAATTGTAGTTAGTGGGGTTGCTTTGTAGGTTTGAAGTTAGCTTCACTACCTTCTAGGGTGATTATACAACTTCTCTAGGTTCTCTAAGACTACAAATTGACTTTCTTTTTTTCTACACATTAGAATTTCTTACAAATGTATGGAATATTATAGCACACCTTTTAGCACTTATGAGATGGATTCTACAATCAAAAGCTTTGACCTATTAATCATAAGTTGGTGACACTAAATCTAAATTTTGATGCTACCTAAGATTTTGAGCTAAGGTTACACTAAATTAGGGTATTGGAATGGTTTACACTATAATTATATTAGCTACTAGTATCTACAGAATAATGCATGGATTTTATAACTTACTGTATGAAATTTGCAAAATCTTTTAAATGTGAACCAAAAAACTAAGACATTGTGTGTGTAAGGAGTCTAAAGTCAGTTGTGGTTGATGTCTATTTTGAACCCAATCCTACTCTAGCTCTTGTTTGCTTCTGATAGCTTCCCTGAAGTCAGGCACCTGTCCTTATCAAAACGTTTGTCTTTTATTGTCATTGGTAATTCGAATATCCGTAAACTGATATATTTTAGAAGCAATGTAACTAGGGGACCTAGTCTATGACTTATTCCCAAGGATGATCAAAAGGCCTAATTAATCAATTAGGCCAAATTAATCAATTAAGTACATTGTAAGTAAACATGTGTATCCAGGCTTGAACTTCTAATTGCCTGTTAGTGTTACCATCATGCCATTCCAGAAGACCAATCAGAGCAACACATTTTATGGGAATAGTCAAATGCCAATCACTTCTCTACTATTAACAAGTGCCAGACTTAATTATAATAGACTGTCAATCACAATTAACATCCCAACCAATGACAGCATGGAAATTTGTGGTTCGACCAATGAGAGGTAGGCAGGCTGTTGGATCAGTCTATTCTGCAGGGAGGTAACCATAGAAGCAGACTGGAGCTAGAATAGGACCTACACTAGGTCGATGTCATCGGTTATGTAAAATGTTTCCTTCATGGTAAAAGAAAAAGAAAAGACTGAGGAAATCCGTACAAGCTCGACCCAGAAAGAGGGAAGAACTGCACACATGTACCTCGGATACCCGGTCGCTAAGTCGTCTAGGTGGGCATGCAGACACGTCCTTATAACCCAGGAGTTCAGGTTTGGGTTTGGGTTTGGGCAGCGTTGGTGGCGCCACTTTCGTAGGCGAGTCTTTGGACTACAGACAAACGTCACACAGTCTTTAACTTTAGGTACAGACATGCAAAATAATATGCCATTTGGCTTGCCTCTGAGGCGTCGCCAAAAAAACTTACCCTGGCTTGCAAACAGGTGAAAGCTGAGAGCAAGTTGCCAGTGGCCAATTAACATTATACCAATTACTTTCAATCTTCTAATGGTTTTAATTCATAACAATGCAGCTTTATTATTCTACATTGTGAAGGTTTTAGTTTCTTCTTATTGCAGATACTTGAATGGATCATATGGCATTCGATGCCAATTAACTAATTTTTGCATGAATTGTCAAACCGATTACTTTCTATCTCTTTATGATTTTAATTCAAAACAATGCAGATTTACTGCTTTACATTATGTGGGTTTTAATTTCTTCTTACTGTAGAAAATTGATCATACGGTATTGGATTTTATTGTACAGTTACTGCTATAGCATGTGCCTTGGAACCTGTTCTAATCTATTATAAAGCATTCAGCTTGTGAAAAAATTAATCAAAACTGAAAGAAAAAATCATTTCAATTAAACTTAGCCATTTGAAAAATGTTTGTTAAGGAATTTTGTCATTAATTGCACTTGCTCAATGAAAAAAAAAGAACTTAACAGGTACAGTAGCTGTATTTGAGGCAAATTGAACCTAGTTCACTGAAAGCTTAAACATTTGGGCTCAACTTCCTTTGATTTATTTTTATCTTTTGTAATTTTCTGTAACAGTTGTATTTTAATCAACATGAACTCTTTCAACTCATTTTTGTTTATTGTTAATATATGTCGCAATAGAGCAAGCAAGCAAGCAGAAGTCCCACTAACTGAAACGGGTTAAAGCAAGTCAAAGGAATAGGATAGTGCTGAATTGATGATCAGAGCAATTTGACCATTTGGCAGGCAAAGCATACTGAATCCTGTGATTCAAGAAAAATTAAAACATTTCATTGATATTAGAGCAGGATTTGATTTTGGAGAAACAAGTTTAAAGCAGGGAACATAGACGTGCTGTTCTGGTAAACACAATTAATTTACATGCATCATGCATATAAAACATACACAGCAGCAAAGTAGTGTACAGTGAAATGACATAATTGACAACATTGCAGTTTGTATACTAAACATACAAAACTTGAATCATTACAAGACAATGACAGCCAATAAATATAACCCACATTACCTTTTTACTGTTACTGTCTATTCAAACATCAAAAAGACAACTTAAATTAAAAATAACTTTTGCAGTAATTCTAGTAACTGTCACCTAAGTGTTAGCATTTTGGCTGTGTTGCCCCTATACATGTATGTTACCTGTTGGACAGCTTCTGGCTTGGGTTGTTCCACATGGTGTATTCTCTGGAAGAAAAGGAGTTGTACAATGTACATTATATATATCTGTACATGTATCTATGTTGATAAAGGTTAGATATCCAGGAAAGAAGGCACAAAAGTCAACAGTTACTCAAGCAACTGAATATGATTTGATTTTGTGAATAGTCAGATGTTTCTGGTAGCATTCTGTCTGTCATTGGTGGAGTTTAATAGGTATGTATAAAAAATTCTGTAGGACTCCTGATTCTGTCTCTGAACCTTTTTCTCTATAGTATTAATTGACAACCAAATACTGTGGGATCCATTGATGAAAATTGCAAAGGTCCATTTTTTTCAGATTCAGAGTAAAGCAAATAGATCGGACTTCACAGCAAACCTATCAAAAGAAGTCTTAGTTAGAGATTCAAAGGAAAACTATGAGAAGGGTAGTTCCATTGCAAAAGTACTTGACATGTGAAGATAGACAAGTCACAGCATCGCCACACAGTGAACTCACAGGTGCCATTTGATGTACCAGGGTACTCCTACTCAATGCATCTTTAGCTTCCTCATCATGCCTCTGAAGACAGCAAATTAAAAAAAAAAGGAATTTTCCATAAACACCCTGTAAATTATTAATATGTAAATCGTTTTGTTAAGTACAGCAGCCACCAAAAATGTCAGTCAAGAAAAAATAAAATGTTGACCTATTGTACTAGACAGTAGGTAATTTTTTGTTCTAATTTCCAACCATTTTGAAAGGGAATTTGAATTTAGAATCAGAATTTCAATCACATCACAACCCTATAAAAAAAGGGGGTCACATAACTGAACTACAGTGCCTACCAAATTCTCTTACTACAAGTTTGTGGTTATAGTTAATTATTGCAGTCTAACTTGAAAACAGATAGCAAGTACAGTTTACTTTAAATCTTTCCAACACCATATTACAGTGCGCAATAGGGCAGTGCCATCTCCATTTCTATAGCCCCGGGGCCACACAGTTGTGCAGGCAGATATACAATGGCTCTTACTAAATTAAAATACAAGACTTACTTTTCTCTCTTCTCTGGCCCTCTCTTCTTCTTCTCTTTTCCTCTGCAACTCTGCTAACCTTCTTGCCTCCTGTAGTGGAAGACACATTGTATGTTCAAGTTGGTTACACGTCTATCTATTGTGAGGATGGTTTATATTGCCTAACTCTTCATTCATGGGTAGTCAGCCCAAGTTAACTGAATTCATGAATGTAACTGCTTTTGCGGCGAGAACACTATCCCAAAAGCGCAAAAGCGCCACCTACATCGGCTACATATAGCAGCGAGAAGCAGAACTCCAGTTAGACGCTCTGAGGAAGAGGTATGACAGACATCGAAACGTCAGCAGGTGAGATAAACTGGTTGTGTAAGAGAAGATTCCTAATACTAATAGTATGTCCTATGACCTACCAACCTGATGAAATTATTTTCGGATGAAAAAAAAATGCTAGTTCTTGAGAGCTAACTAAAGTTTCAATTGAATGAGAAGATGATTTTAAAATCGACTAAAATATGTACAATAAAATATATAAACGGTATTTTGGGACAACAAAATAATTCTTCTTCAGACAAATTGAATGCATTTTGGACATCAAAGAGGAACCCCTTTGCAATAAAGTTTATCAACATAAATTTCATGCATTTTCCAATTTTTTTTCAACTAAAAAAAAATAAAAAAATGAATAACTGGCTTTTTTTATAGTTTCTGGAAAACTTTCTCACCATTTCAGCTTCCTCCTCTATTCTCCTAGTCTGTTCTTCTCTTTCTCTTCTTAACCGCTCCTGTGAAAAGATGATGTATCTTAGATGTATCAAGATGTACAAAAACTTTCAAATTCATTATTTTGGTATGTTCCTCAAATCTTGTCAAGAAATATATTTGATTCATAAAGGCAGAAGTTCTGGAAATAAATAATTCATTATTTCTTGTACTGTCACATTTTTCCAAGTATATAAAATATATATTTTATTCCAGCACGTAAAACTTGGATGTACTCAAAGTTTATACAGATTCTGGGCATCTTTTTTGTTGGATGCATTTTGAACGAGGATATCTTAGTGATAGAGAGAGAATTTAAATGATTTTCCTATTAGTAAGCATACATTTGTATATCTTATACCAAACGTCAATACACATGTGCACCCTAGACATACAAGAGTGTTTTAGTTGGTTGTACATGATTGTATATTCAATGCAGAAATCTAAATAATGAAGAAAAGCGCCCAGAATTTTTATACAGACAAGAGAGAAATAAAACAATCTATGTATGGACAAACTTACCGGTGACACTTCCGCAGGCTAAGATTGGCCCGAGAAAGAAAAGTTCAAAAGTGAAAAACAAAGGATAGATCTGTACAGCATGCAGTACTACTGGATGCAGTTTAAGGGTTCGAAAACTACTAGACAGTATATATAGTACAAGTCATGCAGATATGGTAATGTTAATGTTAAAACATGCATGGAAAATGTTGCCCAGCATTGCAGAAAGATTTCTAAAAATGCTTTCTGGAGGAACATTGTGAATAGGCAACACAAATCTAGTACATATACTGTAAATGCATTAAAGTTCGCGGGGATTTAATTTCGCGGTTGCGGGAAAATGGACTTTTCGCGGTGGATTTAATTTCGCGGTAGCGCCATGCACTGTAATCTCTTACTGTTATGGAAAAATGTTCGCGGTGGTTTTAAATTCGCGGGGAAGCGGCCGCCGCGAAAACCGCGAACATTAATCCACCGCGAAAGTTTCTGCATGTACAGTAATACACAAATTAATCTCAGAAAATGCTTGAAATGATACATGAAAATTGTTAGGTATTTGTTTCTTCTAATTGCATGCAAACCTACAAGCAAGGTGTCACTGGTACAGAAATTGCAGAAAACAGAAACAGTAGCGTTCAACTGAGAATAACATGAAAAGCTGACATAAGAGCTAGAAACTATGCAAAACGTTCATCATAAAGCAATTACAAAATATTACTGACTCGGAGGCTCAAGCAACTCTTAATAATTGTAGCATTGGAATGGAAGGATCTCTCTTAGGTTTAAGTCCTTGTCAAACATCATTGCAGCAATTGTGTGTAATTTTCAATCTACCCAGAAACTGTTGGTAACAACCAGGTGACCAAGCATTCTTTGGTCAAATCATTGTGATATTTACATGATTGTACAGTTGTATATCTGTGAAAGGAGGTATAATTTGTTTTTGTATGTCTGATGGCTGTACATGTATTTCAATCTGCATTTCCACATCCTCTGGCCACCATATTACTTTTTCGTAGCTATGGATGAATTGTGATGGTATTTGGCATGTGAGTACAATGTACATGTAGGTCTTGGAAAGACGAAGGCCTTATTAGTCTACTTTTTTTCCTTTTTGGGGTGTCTGTGTGCGCACATGGCACAACGGCTAGAGTATTGGAATCAGAATCAGTAGGTCTTGAGTTCGATACTCGCCGTGCCCCTGCCCCCATGACGGTGGAGTGATGCCCACCGACCCTCACAGCTAATCTGTCTAAAGGTGCCCCGGATTTGGTGCTGCCGGTGTGTCAACATCTGCACACTTGCCACTAAGACCCGTGAATTTTTTTTGGGGGGGGGGGGGGGGGTTCCCTTGTTTATCATGCTTCTAGCTCTGCATGTCGAGGATGTTAATATACAATTATAACACCAAGCAGAACTATGCAACTTTAAGAGAGTTGACTTACCGCAGGAGTGGACCCAGTCTGAGGAGAGGCAGAGGGAGAGGAGAAAGTGTTTAAGAAGTCGATAAGGGAGGACAGCTTTAAGACAGAACAAAGTCACAGCCAGAGAGCAAAGAAATACAGAAAACAACAAAAAGCCTGTTTACAACCATGTTTCCAACAAATTTTTCGTCCAAGAATTCATTGGCTAATACCTAATGTATGACTGTCTAAAAGCAATTCGACAAGCAGTATCACTTAGCAGTAGAAACAACATCTACCAAGTTGAACACAAAATGATGTATTTTTAGACTACATGACTTATACAGGTCTGGTCCAGGAATTTGTTTTTAGCATGCCTGCAACTTTATTTACCATGCATGTAAAATGTTGCACTCTGAAGAGTCTGAACTATAACATAATACTATATA
Source organism: Branchiostoma floridae (assembly GCF_000003815.2). Lineage (NCBI taxonomy): Eukaryota > Metazoa > Chordata > Leptocardii > Amphioxiformes > Branchiostomatidae > Branchiostoma > Branchiostoma floridae. Next base: position 6,827,553 of record NC_049995.1, read on the forward strand.
ACCGACACATATACAGCAGACATACCAGTTTTTCCACTTCTTCTTTCTCCCATGCCTGCGATTCTCTCACCATTTCTTCTTCCTGAAAATGAGAAGAAAATAATCATTACAAAAATATTAATTACTCAGCACATTCTTTCTTTGCCAGAATACACTTAAACTGTCTATACTTTACTTAGTCATCCATGGAGTAAGGTTTGTACCAATCATTTCAGGACCTACATGTACAATTGCTCTCATTGGCTTATCCCGGACTACTGTTTTGACAACAAGCATTTTACTTAAAATAGATCTACCATCTTGTACAATTTCAATCAAATCAAAGCTTTTAAAATTATTCATTGTCAACCTTTTGAAAGGAAAGGATTGATAGATATTGCACGGAGTAAAACTGTATTTTCCATGTCTATTACACTGACCTGTCTCACGATGCTCATTTCGTCTGACGACAAATCCCTGTCGATGGACGATATACTGTCCTGGCTCCCGCGGCGGATTCCGTCTCCGATCAACATGGGGTTAGCGATGATCGACGTCGGCGACATAGACTTGACGGCCTCCTCGTCGTAACCGTAACAGACCAGGACCTGAAGCCTGTCCCCGACAGCTCGTAATGCTCGCACTGCCTCCACGTGTGTGCAGCCTAGCAGGCTCTGATTGTTTACCTGAGGGGACATGATATTATGAGAAATAATGATGATGTTGTTGCTTTTCATGTTTTGTTTGTTTATTTGTTTGTTTGAACCTTTGTTTATTCATTTTTTATAACCAATGTTGAGGCAGAACACGTGAACTTCGTACTCGTACAAAAAATACAAGCTGCAAAAGACCAGATGGCAAGATTTAATTCACTCACACTAGGAAGGACCCCTACAATTATCAATAACTGCCATTGTGAAAAGTTCAACAATGTGCCTGAGGAACTCTGTATAAGTCACATATGAAAGAACCTAACTAATCAGTAACCAAAGGTAATTCATTGTTCTCCTTCAAACTCAAAACCTCTCAAGTCAACAACTTAATCGCAAGAACCATCTAATGACATGAAACAGACTTAGATCTGTCCAAGTTAGATCTGTTTCTTCCAAATACATAAATTCTGTTATTAAGTCATTACATTCTTACAATCTTACAGGAAAGATAAGAGTTATTTCTTCATCGTTTACAACAATGTTTTGTTAACACTTAATGTCATATCATGTTCCTGGACAGCTATTATGTTGATTACAAATGGCCATGTTTTACAAAGCTTGAAAGATTGAGCGAACTATTGGGAATCACAAGATCTGAATGTTTATGAAATTTTACAAATTTTCTCACCTCTAATATTCTCATGCCGACCTTTAACCTCGCATCTCTTGCAGCTGCACCAACCTGGCTGACCTGCAAAAACAAGGAGTACATTTTACTACAAGCAATCAGGAATGGTGGCAGTGATCATGAGTGCCCTCTAGCAGAACATACAGAAACTGCACTGCAGTCATGTAGTGAAACACAGCAAACGCAATATTTAACTCCTTTGGGACTCACTGTTAAGTACAGCATAAACACAATCCTTGAAGTTGAACTCACTCGCTCGCTCGCTCGCTCGCTCGCTCACTCACTCACTCACTCACTCACTCACTCACTCACTCACTCACTCACTCACTCACTCACTCACTCACTCACTCACTCACTCACTCACTCACTCACTCACTCATTCATTCATCCAAGCTAACTTCAATTTCTACTAAGTAATACAACAAACAAAGATTTTCTTATTTTTCCTGATGCTTAGATGTCAAGAATATAGTTGTGTGCAATTGCACCTAGTACACAAATATCAAGATGCACTGGTGCACCAATACTTACTAGTAATAGTCAAACTTTACTCCAACACACTCAAGTACATTAATGCACCCAGTATGTCTTAACAATGCCACAACATGTTGCCATGACTAAGAATAAGCATCCTGACCTTGGAAATGAAGATGCCCTCATCTGACTTGTCGAGGGGGTTCCCCGGGTGACCTCTGACCCCTCCTCTGATGCTGATGCCCAGCTTCTCCCCTGGAGCTTTGATCAAGTTGATTTCCTGAGAGAATACAAAAAAACAGAAAAATCAAGGAGGCTATCCACATCCAGCTGAAGGGAGCAAAACTTAACCGCAACGAGGGTTGGGAGCTTCCCAAGTCCTACCTACCTCTTCTCCGTAAGGAGGCGGGGGGAGGGGGCAGATGATCTATGCAAGCCTGGTCTAGTCTCAAATTCTCTCACAAGATCGAGACTAGACCATTCTCCGCGTCCAAGATGTACTGACAGACATCGAAAATTTGGAGGTATGTTCTCTACCTTTAATTAATAGTCACTGTTCGAAGAAAATTGATAGTAACTGTAAACATACATGACTGATGAACCTCTTCAACAAAAAACAACAACTTAAGAATCAGAGTGCCAGGGTTGGACAAGTCCACTAGCTCGATTGTCCCGGACAAGTTAAACTGCTGATAGGGCAAGCACTTGTCCTACCCCACTTGCCCAGCAAGTAAGACTTTTCCATGAGTGTGAGTTTTTGTATACTTGTTACTTTTCAGTCAGGGTATCAGGAATTAGTCAACACAGAACAATAGAGGAAATGATAAAAGATTTCCATTTCTGAAATAAAAATACATACTAATATTACTATTAGAAAAATACTATTTAAATGTACATGTAGGGCAAGTGCAAAGTTTGTTCGGGCAAGTCAATTTTTTTGTATACTAGCCTGGACAAGTTGATATTAGAAAACTTACCATAATTGCCATAATTGTTTTCACATGCTAAAATCATAAACCTTATATTAATAACCTGTTACAGAAAAACAGCCAAACTTACACAACAAAGTATAAATGACTGAAAATTTCTATAAGTTTTAGTACTGGCTAGTTAATATGAACAAAGGGCTGACCAAGAATTGGAACTCATCTCAAAATTTGTAATTTCAAAATTCTACTGCCCAACATTTTACCCCAAAGGTTCTGAATATAAAGTTGTTCATAAGGCTTATACATTAATGACAGTTCCTTTCAAGTGAGACAAACTGCAGTTCACCTGTAGTTCTCTAGGTGGCGGGTCATGTCTGACGACCATGTCAATCTGATGTGTGTTGGACAGCAGGGCCTGGACAGCTTCCTGGTGTGTGGCATGCCTCAGGTCCATACCATTCACCTGAAGGGGGGAACAGCTCTGTCAGGCACTGTACAACATGTACAATCTTATGTCTCTGAATTCATCATGACTCTATCTCCTTGGTTAGAAAATTATAAAAGGTGGGGAAGAAAATCTGACTTGGCCATATTCACTCTATAAAACTTAGAGCACACTTAGGTATAAACCTATAGTCTTCAGATTTTGCTTCCGCCTTTTCGCCTTTCATTTGAAAAAAAATGTAGCATTATGCTTTAATCCTGTTCTTGTATGCCTCTGTCAAAGAAAAAAAAATACTCTTAACACATCTCCAGATCTTCAAATGTACATTACTGCAAACTTTTATGTTGGGTAGATGATATGAAGGTATGTTGATTTCTGTGATGGAAAAGACATTGGCAGAAATCATCATAATTTCTATTAGTGGCAAATGCTTTCATGAAGTCAACACAGACATGTACCAGGCACCAAAAAGAAGACAATGCATCACTCTGTACACTGATAAAAAAACAATAATTGCAAGACAGTTTTAAAGAATAAAAGATTCTGACGTCTTCTTCTACAGAAGAAGCTGTTCTTACCTTTAGAATCCTGTCCCCAACCTTTAAGGAAGTCTTGTCCGCTGCACCTCCTCCTACAATCTGTTAAAGACAGACCAGATTACAAACTCATCTTTTACTACAACTCACTGTCTCATCTCAAACAGGTCAACCTAAAACTGAAGAATTTGAAATTCAAAACTGGGAAATTTGTCAAAAAGGGACAATCGAAAAAAAGACTGATGTTTCAATTTGAGATATTTGTATTGAGGTGAGATGTTACAACAGACGAACATCAAACGGACACTATGATTGTTAATAAAATGAAAAAAAATCTTTTTAGTTCATTTCTGAATGCAATATCACAAGGGTCAGATGGAGTGAGTACTATGTTAAAAGCCTGAACACAACTTAGACTGTGCAGGATTTTAGTTCTATTATTATTTAATGTTTAGTTTAAAACGTGTTTCAATTTTTAGCACTCAGCTGCTAACAAAACTAAAGCAGAAACCAGCAGAAATCTATTAAAAAAAAACTGTTATTACTATGTACCCTAACCACCCCCATTTTGAGATAAAACAGCCCAGGCCACCAAAGTAGTAGCGCCTAAGCTGAACCGTTCAACCTCTCTGATAGGGGTGGTCAGGTTGGATCTCAAACCAAAAGAAAACTGATTTGCAATGTACCCTAACCACCCCTAACTTGAGATACAACAGCCCAGGCCACCAAAGCAGTAGTGCCTAAGCTGTACCATTCAAGCTCTCTGATAGGGGTGGTCAGGTTTGATATAAAACCAAAAACTGCAGCATCACAGCACACCACGCAGCGCTAGACACTATGGCACACAGGACTGCGCACTCGTACGGAGAGTCTCATACCTTCAGGACACCTGGCTTTACCTTGGAGATAAATATCCCAGGTTCGTCCATGCCGAAGGGGTGACTACAGTGGTCACTCCCGCCGACGATACTCAGACCCAGGGGGCCGCCTTCCCTCACCAACGTCACTTCCTAAAGCAGAAGGAAACAGGAATCAAGACCACAACATGTTCAAAGGACAAAAGATACAAAAATAGTATGTTCTGCTGCAGTACAAAGGCAAGCTGTCAGGGGTCAAAAATTGAGTTTGATCTTTACAGCTGTCCCTTACAGCTACCCATATACCAAATAACATCACATAATCTATCCCCAAAATTGACCCTGAAAATTAGTCAATGTTAGCTTATAATCAATTTACAGTAACCCATTTTATGAAACAGCTGGGAAAATTCCATTATACACTGTACACGTTACTCTGTCAGTCTGTGATTTATTGAAATAAATGGCCATGACCATAGTAATGCTAGTTCACCTTTATCCGTGGGGTGACCTTTATCCGTTGTCTTTAAAAAAAGCACACATAGGAGTATTAAATCTGTGGACTGTGGTTTCAAGTTTGCCATATTTTCAAAATGTTCCGATTTGAAACCACCATCCGTTGACCTCATATCCCTAAATACGTTTTTTCTTACAAACAACGAATATAGGTTACCCTCGGATAAAGGTGAACCAGCGTTACTTCTAAATGTCTGCTTGGGGTCAAAGATCTTCTGGTATTGAAAGTCTTGGTACGGAACAAAAGCCCTAACCTCCACTGGGTAAGGTGAGTCCTTCATCTCTTCCTCCTCCTCAGCATGGTTGACTATGGGTGATGGGGGCTCCACCAGGGGGCCTGGTGAGGACATAACTACCGAGGACTGCATCTCCGACACTATCCTTTCTACATTCTCATATGTGGGGGGTGGGGAGGGCGATCGTGGGGGTGGGGGTGGAGAGTACGAGGGAGGAGGGGTGGGGGAGCGTGGTACGGGTGAGGTACGCGGGGGCGGGGTGGGGGGCCGTGCCTTGGGTGTCGTTGATGCGGGCGGGTCCTGATTGATAACGAGGTGTTCTCTGTAAATGACCAACTGTATGCGGTCGGACGAGGTGAGTAGGGATACTGCCTGGTCATGCCGCGCCTCTGTCACGTCCGTGCCGTTTATCTGGCGAACAGAGCGAAGAATGGCGCCGTGAAAAATTCAATCTGGTTGATAAATCACTCAATAACAAATTTCCTTCTACACAACCAAGTGTTAATACCTTAGCCTAGGTTTTGGTGACTGTCACCTTCCTTAGAGCAATACTGACTGGTAACCAGTGCAAAGTAGAACCAGTCATTCTGGCCTTGAGGAAGGTGACAGATGGTCACCGAAATGTCGGCTTAGTATTTACCCTCTCTGGTTGTGCAAAAAGAACTTTGCTACCCAGTATGAAGAGCCACTGTGGAAACTGATTTCTATACAACTGTATATCATGTACATTAGTCCTAAGACGAACGTTGTACAAACTTGCACCTAATTTATTACATTTACTTCCTTTCTATTTCCTCATCTAATAGCTTTCTACAAGCTTTAAGTCACATCAATCCATGGTGAGAACATCTACACTACCTACACTACTACGTACAGCATACAGTACAAAACAACAAGCAGCATATGACATACATTTTCCAATCTTGATAATCTGTCACTACATCCTACCAAGATTTAGTTCTTTAACCTTGAATGTTTATAATAATGCCATCGCCCCACATCACGCGGCAATGTGTGTTGCAATTTTCCTATGAATGGAAGCTTGTTGTTTGGCTATAAAAGTTTGTCCTAATTTTTGCACATACTGTATTTCTTTTGTTTGAAATTCATTTAATCATGTTGTGAAGTTTCCTACATCAAAAAGGGCTGACTACAAACTAATCAGCATTACATGAAACTGGTTGTTAAGAGGAAGCAGCATTAGCTAAAGGGCTAGTTTGAGTTATTCTGAAAGGACAGATATTATCTATAAATTAAGATGACGAGAAGGATTTAATTGGCAGAGAAGAGTTACACCAGAGCGGGCGTGGCCAGTCAGTATCTCTATTCACCTCAACGACCCTTAAGACGTTAGAGCAAAAGAAAGTCATGATAAAAGCATGTGGACACAATGACAACAATGAAACAGACAGTGGCTTTTGTGAAAATGCCTTAGGCACAAACACTAATGAGAACAATGCATTATGTTATAGACTTCCAATAGAGCAACCAAGAAAAGAGAGAGGTTATCTCTTAAAAGTTATGTTATTTTTAGTGTTAAAAAGAGGAGGTAAGAGTTGGAATTAAGAAAAATATCGAGATTGAGTTCAGAGGTTAGGTCAAAGATTCTTGAACTAAAGGATTCGAAATCTGCACTTCTTAAGTAGAAAGTTGTTTCTTTAAAAAAACATTAACACCAAAAAGATACAGGTGTCCTGTGCTACTGTTAAGTTCCATACAGGACTGGTATTCAGTGTTAATTCAGTGTTTTCCATAATAAACAGTTAAAACTTCCTTTGTCTAAAACAAAACACAGAAAAAAAAAGGATAAACTAGCAGATGTGTAAGTGAGTTACTGAGATGATTTTGTCGCCGACATCAAGCTTGCCGTCTGCCTCTGCTATCCCGTCCTCCGCTATCCTGGAGATAAACACACCCTGCAGGAAATACATCAACAAAGAGTTTCACTACATTAGTACTTAACTACTATTATGTACCTTTGCTAAATGATGTATCTGTAAACAGACTGTGTAAATACATGTTTGGTCCTCATGTGCATAAATCACATTAGCTATAACATACACAACGTTTTCCATCCAACTGTGATCCAAAATTATGGTGCCATTGCCCTTACGGTGTCGTTTCTTAATTCAGTATTGCCTAATTACTGTAAATGCAGAAATGTTCGCGGTGGATTAATGTTTGCGGTTTTCGTGGTGACCACTTTACCGCGAACTTAAAACCACCGCGAAAATTTTTCTATCATGGTATTAAACTGCATTTTATGGTGTTGCCGCGAACTTAAATCCATCGCGAAAAATCCCTTTTCCAGCTACCGCGAAATTAAATCCCCGCGAACTTAAATGCATTTACAGTATATGGTGTAATTGCCCTTGCACTAGGTTGAAATGAAGAAAAGACCTACTGTGTCGTTGCCCTTATATGGTGTGGAGCCCTTTCCCCCTGCTATGCTGAAGCCGAGCCCTCGTTGGTCTCTCACCAATGTGGTTGCTATGGTCTGAACATAAACAAACAAACAAACATGTTGTCATCTGCAACAATAATCTACATGTATGAAAGCAACACAGTACAGTACCTACAGCTAAACATATGCTACAGAGGAATGGATAGTGAACAAAATGGATAGTATATTACATATATCTTTGGCTTCCAGCTTCAGAATCTATAAGAGCACACTTTCTTAATTGCATGGATGATACACATCTATTTCAATCTGTATCTAATGCAAATATAAAATTCCAACTTGACAGCCAAATTCATATCATGAAAAGAAGCTACCAACTGAGCAAATATATGCTGGAAATTGCACACAAGAAAAGCCATACAAAGTCAATTCAAAAGACAGAGAAAGACGATGTGAAAGGAGAAAAAAATTGTTTTGGTGTGTTCAGTCATTTGTGACCACTAAAATTTATGAAAGGACATTTTATTGCATGCTCACACCAGGTTTTGGGGTACCCAGAGGATGTCATCCATATAATGAAATCAGTGTGGCCTAACAAGCATTGCAAAAGATGTGGTGAACAAGACAGAAGGCAATACAGCACGAATGATATTATAGGCGGTTTCAGGTCTACTTTTATTTAGTTTGACAGTCTACTCAGTCTGCTCTTACAGTTGTATCACATACATTGTACAGTCCTTTTGGTCATTTTTGTTACTGTACAAAATCATTTTTCTGTAAAGTATACATTGTTTGCAGCAGTAAGCTTTAAGTGTAGATGCTTTTCTATTCACCAAAAAGAGAAAAGAAAAAAAAAAAAATCATAGGAGGTCTTAGACTTCAAGCATGAGCAGATGCTGTATTTACTGTTATTGATCATGTGAACTGTAAATACAGCAGATCTTACCAGTCCTTGTGCAGAGGTTTGCTGCATGGAGGAGCACGGAGAGGTGAGAGATTGTTACAGACAAGACAAGATGAGAAGTGATCAGAAGAGCAAGAGAGAAAGGCAATGGAAGAAAAGTCCTGACTACTCAGATCTTTTAAGTTCAAGTGACCACATTTACCTGTACTTAACACATTTCTGGTCAAAGGAGTTTCAGAAAGAATCAACTATTGTCTCACTGATGAAAGAGGGTCTGCATGCTGTATTCCATACGGCGTAAGCAGAGTATTTTGATGTCCCGTAATTCATAGGGAAAACTGTCTTATTCTGTCTTAACTGTCAATTCCAATACTGTAGAATTGGACTGTCAAAAACAAAATTTCTGATGATTCCTTGAAAACAATCAGAGATCCAATGATTTGTGTTGGAAATTACAGTTAAATTTTGCTTCAGAATTCCATTACAAATTTAATTTTTCCCGGGAAGTGGAGTACACATACCTCAGCGTGAATCTCCACCTCTGGTTCGGGTGCGAATGTGACGCCGTGTTTCTTTGCCGAGGCCTGCTCGTCTGTGAGTGCCTTCTCGGGGCTGCCGGGAGGGGTGTTGGTAACTGGAACAGCCTGCAAGAGAAACATTAGCCTGTGTTACAAAATCTCTCATTGTTGGATTAATTGGGGTTTAGGCCTCCTTCCGAGGAGATTGTCACCAGTATACTCTAGAGGAAGGTGACCAACTCATTGGTTGTATCAAACTTAACAGAATTTTCCATTCAAACAAAGTCAAGACCACATAGGTCTGCCTTTTAAAACACCTGATGATTCTTGTACTGTACATTATCTGCATTTAGTAAATCAAATATTTCACATGCACTGTGGAATAGAAGAAAATCAAGGACAGTTAATCGATTGAGGGTACATGCACAATACCACTGTAAATGCGTAACTACACTACATCCCATGCCACATGCAGGTAAACCGTAAAGTAGTATGTATTATGCAATCCTAGATGCAGAATTAGTTGTGTAACTGGTCATCTGACGCTGAAATGGACAATCGCTGAAATAAGCAAAATACATGTCATTATACTAATATTTATAGAGATTGTGATTGTCCTGAAAAGCCTAATCTCTATTGTGCCTCATGCATACCGTGGAATCTTTACTGTAAGATTTTGTTGATTCAGTAGCTGACGGAAAGAGAAGCTGGAATCAACAACATGCACATGCATCAATTGCTTTCGAAAGAGACAAGCATGCACGATGATTGGGTTAGGGATTAAAGCCTTCTACATGTAAATCTAGAATGAGGCATTTGCATAATAGTGAGGATTTCTTGACATGTAGATCACTAAGTTAGATGTCATAAAATTCATGCATGGAGTTTTTTGTTATCAAGTTACATGCATCTATGCCTCCTTACAATCTCAAGAGGTATTTCTTCGTCTTCTTGTTCAGCCTCTGAGGCAAATGAAACTCCGACTTTCTTCATTGGCGAGGGTTCCTGCACCGTGATGTTCGGTGGGCTAGGGGGCCTTGGCTGAGGGACATTCTGAAAGTGAGAGCAACTTTATGAAGACAAAACTCTCCTTGAATTACAGAAAAAGTTTGAAAAGAAGTCCAAAGACAAGAAAATGGTAAGATCCAGTGTAATGGACCAACAAAAAAGTCTCAATCCCTCCATGGTGAGAACAAGCCACAACTGGATCTAATCCAACACCCCATAACACCAGACAGGAGATGCATGATGACACAAGTGAGGTCAACAATCAAATGGCTTTTAGTAAAGCCTAAAGGTCATTGGGTAAAGGGGGAGGGGGGCTACACATCCAAACAGCATTGGGGACAATACAAAATAGATCAGAAATGTGTCATATTGTCTCACACTAAGC